>NW_027498328.1:0-136574 GCF_021521415.1 Bidens hawaiensis | reverse complement strand
AAAAGAGCTAAAACGGAGATCCGGAACGCGTTAGGAAGGAGCCAGAACAGAGAACCGGTCTGACCGGCCCCCTTGGTGGAGCACTCCGCGCCGCGCGACCGGGGAGGCCAAAGCCCGTCGCGCGGCGTCTTGGAGGAGCTGGGTGGACTTTAATTCATTTTTGTTATATTTTGGGCCTTGTTTTGGGTATTTAAACATGTTTAACTTAAACCTAAACAGCCTGAAGCCCCTAGCCGATTTCTAGAGTTCTTGGAGCTATCTTTTGAGTTTCGTGGTGATTTTGAAGGCAAGAGGACAGCCTGTGAAGACTTATACGTTCACGTTTGGAGATTACGGGTTTTATCGCCTTTAATATTTCGTTTATTAGATTTTCACCATGTTTTCAGTATTACTTGTTTTGTTTGATTTAGACTTTATGAAGCTAGGCTAAATTCCATAAACTACCTAGGTGGTGATGAACCATTGTTCGGTTTGATTTTGTTTGGAATTCATTTCGTTATGAATTTTATGTTCTAAGTAAATTGTTAAGTTTGATTTAATTAATGCGTATGATTGCTTGGTTTGTTTACTTTGATTTATTGTTTCACATTGCCCTTGTTGATTGTTTCATATATAGGGTTTTGTTAGGTCATTTACTATGTGTTCTTGAGTAGTTCGTGATTTATATCGATTAAAATAATAAAAACAATAAAATCAATTAAACAGATAAAAGTGAGCTGCTAGTCTAAAAAGCTGTAAGGTGATAGGCTATTGATAGATCTTTTCTTGTCGGGATTACTAGATTTATTTCTTAATAAGGAGTCCGTCTAGGTTTGATTGTCAGCTTAGTCTATTAAGTTAATTGAGTCTGCTTGGCTATCTTTGAATTCCGCGCTGTAAGGTAGGTTTTCGTCATAAAGATACTTAGACATAAGTTATTAAATAACCGTAAGGAAGTTTAATTCATAAAACTGGTGAGTCTTAAAACTTGTTAGAAATCCATAGGCGTCTTCTTGAAGTTCAAGGGTCCTGTTCGGGTTTTCTGTCAAGGGTCTATTTCATGACCCTGTTCCATAACTTGAGTTTTCCATTTAATTAATAACCGTAACTTTGAGGATTCTAGCCTAGGTAGTTATCTTCGTCATCTGAATTAATCTAAGTTTTTAATTGTTTATTAGTTTAAAATTAATTATGTTAAGGTTTATTAATTAATTAATTAGTTTAAGTTTATGATTATGTTTTATTATTATTAAATTAATTAGGTTAGGGTTTTAATATTTTATTATTAGTTAATTAAAAGTAATCATTAGTTAATTATAATTAAGTTTTAATTATTAGTATTTAATTCCCCCTCAAATATCATTAATAAATAGTCGCGTCTTGTAGTTGAGTCTAATTTGTTAGTTTCGTAATTTATAGAGTCTTGTGGGTTCGATATCCGGACTTACTTAGTTGTACCAGAGTCGACCGATACACTTGCCGGTTAGTATTTTAAGTTAAGTTTAAGAGTCTATAGTATTACTTAGTGTCTAGATTAGCTTATTTTTAGTTAATAATTATTTAACTACTTTTAGCACATCACACACCAGCGCGAGTCGGAATTCCAACTGCACTGTGTGCTGTGGAAGGATGGGCCTTGAAATCACCGATCGCTTCTCGCCCTAAGATAGTGTCATGCTTCGATGTTGCTGGTAAAACTAAAAATTCGATCTCCTTGGTTCTTGATTGAATTTCGTCACTTAGAGTGACTGGAAAGGAAATCACCCCTCGCAGGTGCATTACCTCGCCTTAAAATCCCGATACATGAGCATGAATGGGTTTAAATCTCTCCTTATCGTCCTCGTCTAGTTGTTCGAAGCAATGCTCATACATTATATCCGACGTACTACCGGTGTCGAAGAAAACGTATTGCGAGCGATAATGATCGTAGAGGGCGGTGATAATCAAGGGATTCTTATTACAAGGACCCCCTTTGATTCGTGGAAAAGGCACATGCTCATTCTTCCATTCTTCCTCATCGGACTCTCTTCTCTTTCCCCCAACCTTGTGGCCGCCTTGGATCATTTGAACGTTTAAGTCCTTGACTTGCTTTTTGGGCGGGCCTTGGTATCTCTTGCGGGAGTTTTACCATTCCCTGGTTTTGCACCTTTGACCAAATGTCCCAGTTTCCCTGACTTCACATCCACCTCAATTTCTTTTTTCAAAGATGTACACTCGTTCGTGTTGTGACCGATGTCGTCATGAAACGAACAGTGTTTCTTGGCATCAAAGAATGACCTCCTTGTGAGTGGCTGTGGTTTCCTGAAATTCACATTCTCCGTAGTGAGGATTTCGGCTGGGGTCTTTGAAAGTGGAGTCCAATTGTTGGGGCCTCGACTCGAGGCCCTGCTTTGTTTGTATTGCCAATCAAAGATCTGGCATCAAATGACTTAGATGCCTCCGCGGACGGCTGGAGTTGGGACCAAATGGTTCCTTTTGCCTGTCTGTTGGGCCGTGGATTCTGGAATTCGACTTTCAAATTCTGTTTTTGATTGTTGGTTGCCAATGTCTTTTGATTTCTGGCGGACAACTTCGCCGCAATCATAATATCATTCCAAGACGTGGGCATACCATCTTTTCCAGTCAACGTCATAATCAATTCATCACTTTTCACATTTTTGCGGAATGCTCTCCGCAACATATCCTCGCTTACGCCACCGATATTGAGGCTTTCGTTGTTAAAACGGGTAATGAAGTCTTCAATATACTCATTGTTCTGTCTAACGACGTCCAATATTTCGGATGGGTCGCAGGTGTGTATTCTCTGCTGGCTAAAGTGTTATGAAAATTCTGTAACAAAATCATCCCAGCTTTTTATCTGTCCATCCGGCAACTTCTCGAACCACTCCATTGCCGCCCCAGTGAATGTTAGTGCTAACATGTGGCACCAGTATGGGAGAGTCCAGCCGCTGACTCCTCCCACTGCCACGAAGTTTAGTAATTGATCACTAGGATAAGTCATTCCATCATACTTCCCTACAGATGTTGGGATTTAGCATTGACTGGAAACGGGGCAGTTGCAATCTTTTCGATGAACTTCGACTTTTCAGCAAAGCAGCCGGACGATATGGCTTGGAAAATCCTCAGCATCACTGTGATAACCCGCCTGGCGAACTACCGCCTGCGGGCGGCTAGTGCTCTCATGTAGGTGAAGGCGGCTATCCCCAGTGTAGTAACTGATATCACCTGGACGGTACGACGGATCGTAACTGTCATATTCGTCCAGGTAAGACGATATGTGCATGACCATACGAGGACGGTCCCTCAGTCTTCGAACTTCTCTAGGATCTCTCTTCGCCTGAATACTATGGCGGATCTGGCTCCTCCGTACTGCTGGAGGAGGGGAGAGGGATCCCCTAGGAGATTCTTCATAATTAAGAGTTCGAGCCTGGAGTCGCTCTTCGCGTACCCGTTACTCATACTCTGCTACTACCTTTTCTTGCTGGATACGGAACCACTCGTCCGGAGACAAGGGTCCCTACTTCTGGAACCATGATGATGAGTTCCTCCTTGCTCAGACTCATCATAATCGTCCTCCAGAACTAACTCTGAATGAGTTCGACGAGTTTCTTTCGTAATCTGCCCGGGATTGCCGGATCTGGAACCTCCTGGCACTGTGACATGCCCTAGGTCCGTCGGAGTACGACCTACTGGGATCATGGCATGTCCCAAATCGCCTGGAGCAGAATTACCAAGAGCAGTGATACGTGCAAAGACACTCAAGGCAAAGCCTACGGGTGTTTCAGTATTGGTAACACGTGAAATAGGTACATGAGTACCTGTCGGCCCATCAAGAAGCTTACTCATATCGTACGAACCAAACAACCAACGAAAACTTGTGCAGTGCTAACACCAAAACGGATGGCGCCAATGAAGAAACACTGATCTGATCCCTTTAGCGGGTCCTGGATCTAATGAGTCAACCGGGTAGGATACAATAACAACCAACACGATATGAGCACAACTTCTCAAAGTCCAGTGACCGGAACCTGCAAAACAGACACCGTGAGCTCGTTACGGGAAGGACAAGAGGGGGGGTCTTCCCGTAACCACCCTCCAGCATGAGAATAAGTACTGTTCTGACGTAAAGAAAGAACTAGAGTATTGAGAGTAAAATACTTGAGAGTGAATTTGTACCTCATGCTGATGAAGAGGGTATTTATAGCCGAAGGACGTTGGAATTGTGATTGGGCCAGCTGTCCCGTTCTAGAAGATCTCCAATAACCGTCTGGACGCGTGTCCTTATGTGATAGGTTGAGCTATACGTCCCATGTGCATGCGTATAACAAAGTGGGCACGCGTCATTCTATGATAAGACGAGTTGATTCCTGGCCATGTGCACAGTTATAACAAACTGGCCAGGTGTCCTTCATTCATTGGTCGACGGGTCACGTATTCTTCAAGTAACGATCGTGGTTATTCTTCTAGAAGGTAGTTAGTTATTTACAGCTATCCTGTTGGCATTGCCTTCCGGTCATTTGGCGGATAGATGCGCTATCATGCGGATAACATCTAAGGGTGCCTGGATGCTTCCGCGTGTGATGTAAGGGTGTTATTCCTCAATTATGTTATGCAGATGATCCATATGTTCTGCGGGTGGCATATTAGGGATTCCTCTCCTACCCGCGGGTAATAATTAAGGGTATTTGGGTCTTTTTGGTACTCTACCTCTATAAAAGCCATCGCCACTATTCATCGATGTTAAAATATCTGATTGCTACAACTACTATGGTTTGACCACATCCAGATTCGTCTTGATTTTATGTTAGATGCTTTATTGATAAACTCCAAAATTGTGATCTACAAATTTATGTTTAATTTTAATCAAGGCTTCAAGCTGAATTGAATTAGGTTTTGTTTACTTTCAAAGTTAAAGTATCATATTATTGAATATGACAACTTTAATGTTTTGGGATAAACACCTCAGTAGGGTATTCTGGTGGAGTTTGACTTTAATGATCAAACAATTATTTTTAAAATTTAATTTCATGCTGATTGGTTTTAATTTACTTAAGTACTTCAGTGGGGTATTCCAGTAAACTTGGGTTTCATGGTCAAATAATTTCTTTTATGCTGATTGGATATAACTTATTTTAAGAATTTGTAAATTGTTTTATCTCCTGATTTATTTGCAGATCATAACTCACTTTAATTTATATGCTTATTTAATTTGCAACGTTTTTGTTTTTTATGCACATATGTTTGTTTGACTTTTGGATTTATATGGTTTTGTTTAATAATATATTTTTTAGATAACGATATTGTTGGTGTTTGAAACTTCACTTTCAAGTCAATATTACTACATGTTTTACTTATATGTAAGTTTAAGTATCTAAATTGAACGAAATTGTTATATGCAGTTTTGCAAATAAATAAAGAAATAATATAATTTCGCATATTACAAACGGAGAATTGTTCTTGCAACTTGAGTTGCGTGCTATTTCTTTAAAGTAGCAATCTTATGAGAGTGTCTTGGTACTTCACTTAAGGTCAGTTTTTTAATACTATATGTAATATGTTTTTATGATGTGCTCTTGGGTATATGTGTGCCTTTGTATGTTGGTAACATGTAGTTTAAAACCTTTTTATACATTACTCTTTAAATAATTGTAGTGTCAAACGTGTGTTTTATCTTTGGCGAAGTTCGTAAAAAATGAGCAAAAAATACATTTTTGTGAGACAAGACATGTTTTATGAGACGGGAATGATGTATCTATAATCAAGTAAAAGAAACGGTATGCAACTTTGTATTACCTTTGATAATTATTTTTGTTACAACAATAGTATGATCACTACAATAATCTTTTTATTAAAAACTAAAAAGAAAATAATCACTTGTACGTAATACCAACTTTCTATTGCAAAAAAATCCCAAATGTTGAAGGATTAGACATGATTAAAAAATCTTATTTCAAGAACATTGCTAATGTTGTTTTTGGTAGCGAGTAGCAACTTACTGATATTTTATCATCAAATATCAAACATGTTAACAACAATGTCAATTCGGGAATAAATATATTCATACATCAATACAACAAGTTCAGAAAGCTAAAGTTTATGGTGTTGGCTTCTTTCTCAACTGATGCAGGTCATAAATCATAAACGGTCCAGTGTTAACAAGAAACGTATTAGATTGAGAATCATTCATAATGGAGGTTACATATTTTGTTTACATTTAGACCAAAATATTTAGCTTCGCCTTTCAGAAAATGGGAAACACTAGGCCGTTGGTATAATGGAATACTTGGTATTCCAAGGTACCTTATCATTACTTTGTTCATGTTCGTTCATAAAAAATAATGGCATGTCCGTGTGCATTCATGTTCGTTCATTTAAAATCTAAATGAACAGTTTGCAATGGAAATGAACAAGTCTAATACATCCCAATTTATCCAGAAAACACATCTAAATTAGTGGCTTAAATTTACCTCATTCATTTTAACGAGCCCTTTTTATTTTCATATATATATATATGTATATATATAGAACTACTTAGAAGTTTATTAAACATAAACGAACGAACATAACCGATGCTCACGAACATAAATGAACAAACAAAATGCATGTTCATGTTTGTTCGTTTTTCAAATAAACAAAGATGAACTTCCAGCCGAACAGTTCGTTAATGTTCGGTTCTTTTATAGGCTTGAATTAGCATGTAAGCTGATTGGAAATACATCTAGAAGTTATAATAAATAACGTATATTTTTAGAGTAGTAACTATAGATATATTTATGTAAACACTTTTAGAAAACTTTCAACATTTACCAGATCTAATTGACACTGCTAGAAGAAAGAATAAAACATAATCCTAGAAGGGTCATATGGGTCACACTGGTTAAAAGTCGTCTGAAATTTATTGCATTGTGTTTTTGTAATCATGCTAACGGTTTCGCGCAGTCCGACCTAACCTTGACAAAATTTTATGAATACCTTGACAGAAGATGAATGCTATTTTAGCTCCATTGTATCCTCAAAATATAATTCTTCTAATAAAGAAGATACAACAGGTATACACAATTTCTTTGTGATCATGCTTTGTAATGGACTGTTTATAAATGAGTCATAATATCAACTTCATATTTGGCAGGAGGATCCATCAAGGTTAAAGCTTGTATTATCATTTTCTTCATTGATTTACCATGTGAACTCTAGAAGTTAAGTGACAGTTAAATTCATATTAATAGTTTATCTTCTTTTTAAACTTGTTAGCTTGACTTCAAAAATCAAAATTCACCAAATAAAACATATATAAACTATTTTAATACTTTTAGGAAACTGGTGGTGGCGGCAGTGCAATATGTCACATAAGCATGCCACATATGTGCCAAATAAGAATGTCACATTATTAAAAGTAATGACGTTAGGATTTCGTTGGTCAGAGTTCATTGGTAGAAAAAATGATAAAGGTGGGACTATAATTAGTCATTTCGTTAGTTATGATCGGCAGTGGTCAAAAGGTGATAGTTGAGATTATTTAAAACCAAAATATTATTTTAAAAGTGGTGTAAATTGTTATTGACACAATGTTTGATTAAATAAACTAAGAACAAACACAAATCCCTTCAACAACCTACAAAACTTCCACTTAACAACAAAATTCGTCCTAATTAAGGGGAATATTAACTTAGGGTTTCTAATTGTTTGATGAAACGAAAGATTTGATAAAGAAGGCGAGAAAATAGTTTCTCAAGACGGTTTATTATCATTATAATGCCACATTCAAATGATGGCTTCCAATTATTACCCATTTTAAAATATAAAAAAAAATAAATCTACAAAACTTTATAATATAAAAATTTATGTATAAAATATTAAAAAAGTATACATTATTAATAAAAAATAATTTTTTAAAAACTTAATTTTTACATACGATTATAAAATTTTCGTTAATATAATTCTTAAAATAATATAACTTCTATTATATTTGATAAGAATAAAAACTAATTAACAAATTAAATGTTCTTTTACTACACAATAATAACTAAACTACACAATCTATTAATACAACAAATACATACAAAATAATAAGAAAATCACAAATTAAACATCATACTAGAAAAAATATAATAAATTAATAATTCACCCAAAAAATGAAATGATAACACATGACGTACCCATTTCAGATAGGCGTGGAACTAGAATTGGCCTATAGAAATTCAAATACATCAATATATTAAAATCTCAATTCACTATCAAGCACAAAATACATATTTTTAAATAACAAAAAACAAAATGTTGGGCTACACTAATTGACAGACACATGAGAGCCCATTTTTGGTGATCCATTAAACAACATATACGTTCTACATCACAAACGAACTGTAACAACTCAATACAAACGAAAATAACACAAACCATATAAATTTTTTTATGCATTTATGTATATTAAGACAAAAATTCGTATCTTAAATAACAAAATGTTGGGTCACGTTAACTACTAGACCAATGAGAGCCATTTAAGATATAAACAAAAAACAAAAACAAAACAAACTATACTTTAACTACAGCTAATAAATATAACATATTTTATAAGTTTATGTAACCTTTAAGTTTAATACCTAAACACATCCTACATGAAAAATATACACAAACAATAGTTAAAAAAACAATTATTAAAAAAAACACTAAAAGTATAAACATATTGTATTGGATTGCTCTTTGAGCATAAAGATACATAATGTCATGACCTTAACGCGTCGCCCTAGAAATCAGAAATTAAAAAACATTAAACAACAACGAAATCTCACATTAAAAGGTTGAAATATGTATTGAATTCCTTGAGAGACAAAAGGCTCTTGTAAACAAGAAGATAAATATTTGTGTCTTAGTTTGAGAGAACGTCATATAGACCAAGATCTAGCCGCTAATACGATACATCAACACAAAATCGATACTTTAAATATAATACTTTATTGATAATTTAGTGTAAATACATTAGAGAGAATAATAAATTATGGAGAGGATAACTTAGATCTATGTACAAGTTCTCTAATAAATTATGAGAATGAGCTCCCTATTTATAGGCTATTTACAATATACGTTAATTACAAAGACTAAACCGCCTATAACTTATTAGATCGCTACGGACACCAAAACCGTGCACTAACATAGTTGACAAACAAAAGCAACACAAATCTTTAGTAATATCAAACGCAATACAAATGTTATGTAATATCCTGCTTTTGAAAGGAATAAATAAATTAAATTTCGTTTATTTAGAAGTGTGTTATTTATCGGTTTAGATAAGTAAACTAATAAAAGGTGGGCCTGGACATTTAAAAGAAGGAATAAGGGATGGAATGGGCCTTAGGTCCATAGGCTTAAGGGAGTATAAATAACCCTAAACCCTAATGATTTCCATTTTTATCCATCTCTACACTATAGCCTACACCTTCAAATAACACACACAAACACCTCCTGTATCCCGAGCCAAGATCCTAAGGTGAAAACCCGAGCTTGTTGGTGCTAGAACATCGTAACGAGCAATACGTACATCAAGACTAGATCGTGTTTGTGAAACGGATTCGTTAAAGGTACGTTTATAACGGAAAACTTGTTCGTTTATGCCCGGTTCGTTTAGTATTCTTAGATCTACACAAAAATGGTAAAAACGAAACAAACGCAATGATTCTCAGTAAAATCTGTTAACGTTTGATAGCTTAATCGATGGGTAAATGAGCCGTATGTATATATGTATCAATCGCACCAATTAAACCCGATGTTTGAATGAATGGATGATTAGGGTTTGTAGGCGCCTCAAATACGAGTTCATTGATACCAAAATCACGTTGTTTCATCGTGATTTGAAGGATAATTGCAGATTTGGATGTTGACTGTTCATATCGATTTTGACTTTGACCTATGAGTCAAAGATTTGGATAACAATGATGCTCATTCGTCATGACTGAACGAATCGTTGGTCATTCGTTATACATCCATAGTGAATGGGACACATTCGTGTGCCTTAATGACGAATGAACCCTTCATTCGTCTTAATGAATTAACGAATGGTGTCCGTCATTCGTTATTCATCCATTCGCTGTGATAAGACAACGAATCAGTTCATTCGCTGTAGGATACACTTACATGCTCTTGTAACGAATGAGCCCTCATTCATCTCAACGAAATCACGAATGGCCTTAATCATTCGTTATATACAGATCAGGCAATTCGTCATAAGGAATGGAACCATTCATCATAACGAATAGGATAACGAATGAGTATATGAAAGTGAGTGTATAAATGTATGTTGCCTGATTAACCAGAACTCATTCAGCGTAGCTGACTTTTAGTATGCATGCATGTGAGTAGGATGAGACAGCTGGCTTGAAGGGGACACATGGCAGATGAATAATGTTAGTGCACGGTTTTGGTGTCCGTAGCAATCGAATAAGTTATAGATAGTCTAGATTGTATATTTATTGTAAAATGGCCATTCTCTATGGTTTGTATAGCGAATGGGTCCATTCGTTAGTTAAGTAGGCTATTCGTTAAGTTATTACCATTCGTTATGAAGGCATAACGAATGGTGTCTCATTCGTTACTAAAATATAACGAATGAGGCTAACTTAACGAATGGAGCTGATGGCCTATAAATAGGCAGCTCATGTTCAAAATTTAGAGTGAGAGAGATCTAAGCCATTATTTATCCTCTCCATAAAGTTATTATTCTCGATCATGTATTCATCTTTATTTACCAATAAAGTTATTTAACGTATCAATCTCGTGTTTATCGTATCGTGTTGGTGCTTCGGGTTAGCGGCTAGATCTTGGATCATATTAGGTTTACTCAATTGGTATCAAAGCTACGTTTATTTGTCATGTATCTTCCTACCTTTGCAAGGGTTTATTGAAAAATTACTGCAATTCGGGTGGTAATTCATGATTGCAAAGCTAAGTTTGACTGAGTTCAAGACTGCAATTGCTCTTTGATTGCTGATTGGTTTGTTCGAGATTGAAATCTGACTACGTGGGATACGAGTGTCTATCTGTTTACTTCTTTTTGAGGGATTTCGATCCTGACTATGTTGGCTATGAGTATTTGGCGGATTACTTCTGTTGAGGGTGAGAATTATCGAACGGGTTGATCTTAATGAGAAACATACGAGTCTTGTCATTGGATTGAAAACTTTGATCATTTAGTGTTTATAATAGAGGTTGGAACTCTGAATCATATGCCCAAACATTAGTGCATATTTGCGAATGGGATGTGGAAGAGCTTCAAAGAGTATATCTGGGATACACGTTATCAAGAGAGGGAAAACCAAAGTGAAAGATGTTGAATGATCGTGTTTTTCATGAATATGTGTGACGTGGTTAAATGTTAAGATATGTTTTATTTACCAGTGCTGATGGATAGCTGATGACTTGCGGCTGATTATTGAAAGATTGAACCATATTATACGCCAGTGGATGATTGGGATGATCTCCTAGAGTTGCTCACTTTGACGGTGAGATCAGATATGAGAGGCTACAAGTTATTGGTTAGCTGAGAAGACTTAAAGATTTGTCCGTCTGCACAAGCCCGAGAATCATCAATCAAGGGGGAGTCTGTTAGTGCATGATTTGTGAGTGGTGATTTGCAGTTAAAGTTTTGAGGTTAAAGTATTCGAGAGCTACGGAAAAGGGAGAGTTTGTTAGTGCACGGTTTTGGTGTTCGTAGCAATCGAATAAGTTATAGACAGTCTAGATTGTATATTTATTGTAAAATGGCCATTCGCTATGGTTTGTATAGCGAATGGTTCACTCTAGGCTATTCGTTAAGTTATTACCATTCGTTATGAAGGCATAACGAATGGTGTCTCATTCGTTACTAAAATATCACGAATGATGCTAACTTAAAGAATGGAGTTGATGGCCTATAAATAGGTAGCTCGTGTTCATAATTTAGAGTGAGAGAGATCTAAACCATTATTTATCCTCTCCATAAGTTATTATTCTCTATAATGTATTCATCCTTATTTATCAATAAAGTTATTTAACATATCGATCTCGTGCTTATCGTATTATGTTGATGCTTTGGGTTAGCGGCTAGATCTTGGATCGTATTAGGTTCACTCAAATAAAGAAGCTGGCATCTGAAGACTTAGTTGTTTTAATTTAAGACTTATATAATGAATGGTTGATATTTATCTATTCCACGAAAAGTTTTAATTAACTCTGATATTTAGAACTGTGTTTATGAGTAAATCCAATGTTCAAGTAGGGCACCGGGATCGGGGCCTTACATGTTAGTCATATTATTGTGTTTTGGAGTGAGGTGACACGTTTTGATTGGTTAGTGGTGCGGGTTCAAATTTGTTCAAGGGGAGTGCCCGTCCCACATTATGGTGTTGTGTATATAATACAACCAACTAAGATCATTAAAATGGACAACGAAGAAGAAACGCCAAATGAGTAGCCTTCTATATCAACGAGTACGACAGGTGAAGACCTAGGAATGAACGATGAAGGGGACGGATTTAGGGTTTAGAAAGATGAGTGAATGAGAAAACTGGGGGAAAACATTTGCTTTATACGATTTGATGAAACGCTAATGTAAGTCTGGCATAATTAGCTTTATGAGTCTTACAATTGTGTAGAAAAAGAGAACATAACACAGAGAAAGAAATAAAAAGGGTTTACAAAATCAAAGGACGGGGAGAGAGATGTTATGACCCTTAGGGTTATTGGGGTCAAAACTGGGTTAAATTAATGAAAGCTCAACATTTAAAAATCAAGCAGTCTAATAGCTTTATAGGGGGTTGGGACGACCAGGGCGTGAAACCCAGGATTTTAGAGGTTTCGTATATATATATATATATATATATATATATATATATTATAGATACTAGCTTTTGAACCCGTGTGTTACACAGGATTTGTCAAACGACCGAAATTTAGGTATTTAATCATATGTATTTTATGGACTTTCTTTTGAATTCATCAATTAATTTTGATATTTCAAATGTTACATATTTAAATTTCATTTTCTTAAGATTGAAATAACGTTTTAAGATGACATAAAATCAAGTATTGGTACCTGAACATATAAAGATGTTTATATGATCAATATAAATGTAAGTCAAATAGTGTTTTACAAATTGTAAGATTATAAATATTGAATTTATTCAATGAAATTTAAAGTACACATAATTAAATATCTATTATAAACATAGCAGGCTAATTATTATATGATAATGGTTCTTAAATAATTATTCAACTAATTTAATAATTCACTGTTTGATTTTAAGCATATTATAGATATTCAACAGTTTATATATTTTTTAAATCATGTCAAATTTTCTATATCTAATAGTAGAATTAGAAGTAAAAGGTTAGTAAAAGTTTTTTATTTAAATTACATTAAATAATTTTTTTCATATGACTTACAGCTAATGGGTCATACCAATTAAACACATATTTTATGGATAACACGAATTAAGGAGGGTGAAAATTAGAAATATGAGGAAAATTAAAGTTAAGATTGAATGTGGTTATGACACATCATCTTTATTATTTTTGTTTATTAGTATAGATAGATAGGCCACTAATTATTATACGATAATGGTTCGTAAATCATTATTCAACTAATTTAGTAATTCATTGTTTGATTTTAAGCATATTATAGATATTCAATAGTTTATTTGTTTTTTCTTAAATCATGTCAAATTTTCTATATCTAATAGTAAAATTAGAAGTAAAAGGTTAGTAAAAGTTATTGTGATTTAAATTACATTAAATATTTTTTTCATATGACTTACAACTAATGGGTTATACCAATTAAACACATGTTTTATGGATAACATGGATTAAAAAGAGTGAAGATTAAAAAATATGAGGAAAATTTAAGTTAAGATTGAATGTGGTTAGGAAACATAATCCTAATTATTTTTGTTTATTAGTCTAGATAGATAGATATAGATATAGATATAGATGGTAATAATAATGATTTTTTAGGTTATACATTATAGTTAAAAGCATAATAAAAAAAATATTCTTACTAGCGGGGATTTATTATGTAATTATTTTTTCCCTATTTATAAATATATATATATATATATATATATATATATATATATTTATATATATTCTAACTTTTATTTTATTTTTTTAGAACGACTTTTATTTAGGCTACCGCACTCCCTAAATTTGCAGAGCTTAGATGCCCCGCTCTGGCCAGACTATGTTTTCTAGACCAGACCTACGTTGGCTTTAGAATTTTGGCTTGGGTTTTCCCCCAGGAAACCATACCGCCGGCTGCCACTTGACAGTCGTTGTGCTGCCACAATAGCAGAACCTCTCTGGCATAAAACACGATGGGACGAAAACCCAGGGGGCTCAGGATCCAAACTGTAACATTCTACTTTTATGTATAAGTAATAAAAGACTTTAATTAAATAACTTGCGTGTTATTTTTTAATTAGGTTAGTAATACTAATAAAGTATGAGATTGGAGAATAAAAGATGGAATAAGGGATGGTGATGGGTCTTAGGTTCATGGGCTTAGGGGGTATTTAAACACCCCTAAAACCTCCCTAAAAATGTAAACCCTCATTTCCACCAACCTTGCCTCCATACACACACAAAAACAAACACAAACACTCTCCTATAATCCGGATCCAAATCCGAGCTAAAGAAGGGAAGATTCATGTTCAAGCATCACCAAAAAACTATTGAAACACATAGATTCACGTGTTGAATCAAGTTCGAAGCAAAACAAAGCCATAAGAGGTACGTTTGTAGTTTAGAGGTTATGTATTTCGTGTCGGTTTGCTAAATGCTTTAGTAGGATGATGAATCGGACCTCATATTGTTAGGAAACACAAAAAATTGTAATAAATGACTTAACGAGTGTGATACGGGAAGAACGGGTAACGTTCGGGCCGTATTTAAGAAATAAAATGAAGTTGTTATGGCCCAGAACTCGTTTCATCAGTAAAACGAGCATAACGGGATGTAAGAAAATGATTAGAATAGATAGGCATGCAAAAACATATTCGAATCAAGTTCTTGAGAAACTTGATTCGTTTGGAGGAAAAACGAATCAAATCGAAATGAAACGAATCAAATCGAATCAAAATGAAACAAATCGAATCAAATTAAAATGAATCAAATCGAATCAGAATGAAACTCGATTCGGTTAGACTGAAACTCGATTCGATTAGAATGAAAACTCGATTAGATTAGAATGAAACTCGACTCATATGAAACTTGATTTGTTTAAACTTCAATTTTCTGTTGCTCTGCCCCTTGGAACCTACTAGGGGTTGCCGCCCCTAGAACCCAGCTATCAGGGGTGCTGCCCCCAGACCTCCATTCGTTAGGGGTTTCACTTACTTAGAATGTGATTTAGTTAGGGGTAATTAATTGATACTTATAATTTTACACAGTTAAGGAGGGGTGTTACAGTTAACTTAGAAAGAAACATGACTCAAGTGAGTTTTCAGCCCCTTTCTTTGTTATGTTATTCGGGGCTGTGTGCATACTCTATGTGATAAGTTAATACACTTATTATATATGGTAAGTGTATGATATGTGAATGTGTATGTATATACGTATGTTATATGTATAAAAGAAAGAAGGTATGTACGGATGTATGGTTGAATGAGCAAGAAAGGAACAAACCATAATAATATCTGCGGATGTAGGGAACAGATCCTAATAATACATGCAAATGTAGGGAACAGACTTTAATAATATCTGCTAATGTTGGGAAATACCCTAATAATATCTGCGAACGTAGGGACCAGACCCTAATAATATATGCGAAGGTTATAGGGCGAGGACTCTTTACAGCGTAGGGATAATTACGTATGTACTTTGTAAGTTAAAGAAAGAAAGTATAAAAGAATGAATGTATGTACGCATGTGATGTATAAGAAATTATACATCTTTTCAGTAGTAAAATATCTCCAAACATGTAATTTCAGCAGCTATATTAGAAAAAATAACCACTAATGCTGAAATACGAAGAATAACGAAGATAAACGGCGAAAACAGAACTCAACACACCCCATGGTGAATCGAGACATGGCCATGCCTAGAGCATACGAAGTAAAGACAAAAGTAAAAAAAAATCAAGACATGACCATGTTAACCAAAACACACCCCATGTTATCAAGAGCAAGAAGAAAAGACAAAATAGAAGGTTCTGAAGCAATACACGGCCATGCCTTCAAGTACAAGAGAAAAGGACAAAACTATTGGAATTTGGACTGTTGTAGATTTAACACGGTCATTCCTTGCTTAACACGGGCGTGTTAACCCATAGTTGTATGACCTAGCAAAGAACAATAAATGCTGCTAGACAAAAATGAAAACACAACCGTGCCCCACTCAACACGGGCGTGCCTTGAGGGTCCGCACAACCTATAGTTGTATCATTCAACACACCTTGGAAAGGCATTAAATACACATTCACTCCCTTCTAACCTCCTCTTTTTACCACCATTAATAAGGAAATTAATCTCATCCATCCAACCCTTGAAGATTAAAGAGATTAAGCTTTTGGGAGAAGTCTTTAGCATCAAAGATTAGCCATCCAAATTTGTTAGATTATTTTAATTAGATCATGTTTGTATTTATTACTTTGATAATTATCATTATGCTTATTAGTGGCTAAATTTCTGTGGTATCATCTTAGTTTATAATGAATCTTAATTGAAGTTTAATAATGATGGTAAAACATGTGATCGGTTTTTAATAATTAATGCTTATGTTGTAATTATTACTTGATGAAGAATGTTAAAATACTCTTATAAGATACCCCAAGTGCTAAGCTTGACGATATGCCGAGAAATTGCTAGTCTAGAAAAGCCTTGACAAACCTTAAAAGAGATACCAAGACCCCGAACTTGATGATAAGTTGAGAAATCGTTGTTCTTGTGAGGACTTGATTGAAATTAAGAATCCTTAAAACGAACTACCAAATACCGAGCTTGACGATAAGCCAGGGAATTGCCACCCTTGTGAGGTTTTATGGAATAACTTAAGAATCTTTAAAAGAGCTGCCAAGATTTCGAGCTTTATGATAAGTCGAGAAATCTCCATTCTTGTAAAGGCTTGGTTGAGGAAAAAACGTGAATCCTAATAATAACATTGACTAAATGGAATATTAGTAGTGATTGACCATTTTAGAATGAGAGTTATCAACAATGTTGTGAAAGAGGATTGTTGATGTTCATCCACTAAAGTCGATTAATTACTCGTTAAGTGGGTGTGCAAAATGACCTATTCTAAGCAACTCTTGAGTGGTTATTACATGAGTTTCTATAAATGTTCAAGAGTTGTGTGGGTTAATACTTGGTAATTTAGGTCAATCCTTTATAACTCAACTAATCTTAATTGGTTATGTATAATACAAAGGTTATTCTTACTAAAATATCAAGGATAATTCACTTAGTAATTTAAGGGGTTGTTTCATCTTTAAAGTGAGTTAACTTATCTTTATCAAAAACCACCTTGCTTACATAAAATCAAAAACCACCTTGCTTACATAAAATGATGTTTTAGTAAAAGGGGTCAAGAGTTATCTCTTTCTTTAATTATCATGGAATAACATGACTAATGATGTTATTCTCACATTTACTCAGCACAACAAGCTCATATCACATGTTTACTAGTCAACTATTAAACCAAGTTAAGAGGTGTTTTAACCAAGATGATACACTTTTATGCTTGATCTCCTTTCTATCTAAAAATATAAAAACCCAAAAATATTATCTTTTAATTTTAATTTATGTTTCTTTAAACTCATTTACCAAAACAAAAACCAAAACCAAAACCAAAATGATTTTCACTTCGGTTAAAATAAATACAACGATTTATTAGTAAAAATCTATAAGCGTTTCCGTGGATCGATACTTGGTTCTTACCTATACTTTACTACATATACGTACGATAGGTACACTTGCCTATTTGTGTGTGATTTAGTTAAGATAATAATCATTTTTATAAATTTAAAACTCAACATTATGTGAACAAAACCTTTGAAAAAATTAACACATTTTTTATACTACACCCATCACACATCAAGTTTGGCGCCTTTGCCGGGGGGACACACGGTGAATTTTACGTAAAATCCGAGTATTCATTAAACCTTGTTTATTGTGTATATATTTTAAAACCTATCTGAAAAACCAAAAATATTTTTCTATCTTTTTTATTTTGCATTTTAGTATAGTTTTAGTTTTAGCTTTTAGTTTTTATATTTCTAGTTGATAAGTTGCTTACTTTAGCTTAGTTTTCGCTGTGCCTTTAGATCTTTACTTTCTTGGTTAGTGTATGTCCTCTACATCTACTCCCGACTTCATTTCACCACTTTCCGAACCTGAATGCCACTTTCACCAAAGAAAACGCACTCAGGTGCGTAAAGCAATCAAAGGAGTTAAGGACGAACCAGAGGAAGGTACATTAACTGAGGAGAACCAAGAAGAGCCTATGCTGGCGGAGCTAAACAACGATCTAAACATGAGCCAATATGGCAAGCCGACACTCAACGACTTTGGCAATAGAGTTGCACTACCCGATGTGCTTAACTTCGAAATCAAATCTAGTCTCATTCATATGATCGAAAATTCTGTCCAATTTCATGGCCTTCTCTATGAATATCCCTTGTCTCATATTTACCGATTCCTTCGAATATGTGGAACTTTCAAAATTCAACATTGCTAAGAAAATCAAGTTAGACTTAAACTCTTTCCGTTTTCGCTCAAAGACAATGCCTTGGAATGGACTGAATCCTTGTCATCTGGTACCATCACCGATTGGGATAAGATGGTGGAGAAATTCCTTCTAAAATACTTTCCACCAGACAAAACTGTCAAGTATCAACCCAGAATCACCGGATTTCGGACGAATGAAGACGAGTCACTACACGCAGGATGGGAAAGATACACATCATGGCTTTAAGTCCAAACTTTATTCAATGCTCAAACTAGTCAAAACAAACAAACAATCGATCAGGTCGCTGGTGGAGATCTCGTAACCAGATCTTTGAATGAGGCATTCGAGATCTTAGAAAAAGCTGCCAAGAAAAGCTTTGCCTATAATCTACCAGGATCAACCCCAACACACAAAGGCATACACCATGTCGATAATAGCACCTTTATCTCTGCACAATTCGTGTCCCTTTCGAATAAATTTTAACAACTTCAGTCTAAGCTTGCCAAAGCAAAGGTAAAATGTGATAGGTGTTGGGGAGATCATAAGGTCAAATACTGCCAAAGTATTACCATCGAAGAATGTGACTTTTTAGGCTGACAAAATAACATGTATGTCAACACTTACAACCCTTGTCGGAGAAACCATCTGAACTTCAGCTGGAGGGATGGAGCCAACAATCAAGCTCCTCCTAGCTTTGATAGAAGACCTTTCAATCAAAACCAAACCTCTCAATCTAAACCTCCATACTAGAACCAAGGTTTAATTACCAGCCAACAACAAATAGTGGATCTACAGTGGAGACTCTGCTGATGCAACTCATAGCAAGTACTGATGCTTCAAACAAATTGATCGAATATCAAATCCTGAAGAACGAAGTGGAGCTAAGAAACCAGAAGGCTTCCTTATAAAACAATGAAAACTAAGTAGGTTGGTTAGCCCAACTACTTTCTAAGAGAGCGCCTGGAGTACTTCTTAGTAACATGTAATGCCCCGATCCCGGTGCCCAACATTGGCGCTGGATTTACTCATAAACACAGTTCTAAATATCAGAGTTAATTAAAACTTTCGCGGAAATAATAAAAGCCAACCATTTATTACAAACATTCAATACTTGTCTTTAAAACATAACATAAAGTAGCTTATTAAAACATCATGACAAATCTTCTTTGGATGCCAGTCCCTTCAAATCACGCCATGTGTCTCTCTCTCAAGCCAGTTGCTTCAGTGTATTCACCTGTGTGCATACTAAAAGTCAGCTACGCTGAGTGAGTTCTAGTTAATCAGATAACATACAATACATTCACATACTTATACATACGCATCCAAAGATACATATTATATACTTAACCTGCTTACCTTTCTTTCGTACATACATAAGTATATGCTTTCTTTCTTTCTTTCATTCTTTCTTTATTTAATACTTTCATATTTAACTTTACTTTACACACTTATACATTTTAAAGAGAATTACGCCCTACTTCCTCGAGTATTATTGGGGCTCTGTCCTCTTTCTTCCTCGGATATTATCAGGGTCCGGTCCCTTCTTCCTCGAGTATTATTAGGGCTCGGTCACTTTCTACGTCGGATATTATTAGGGTCTGGTCCATTCTTCCTCGAGTATTATTAGGGCTCGGTCCCTTTCTATCTTAAATATTATTAGGGTCAAGTCCCTTCTTCCTTGAGTATTATTAGGGCTTGGTCCCTTTCTTCCGTATAACCTTACCATACCTTTCTTTTATATTTATTTATAAACTTTCATACATCCTCTCAATCTTTCATATAACATACACATATCATTCATGCATCATATATATATATATATATATATATATATATATATATATATTTATATTTATAAAACAATCCTATCTTCTAACGATCACCTTTCCTGGCGATACGTGCAATATCCGAAGATCATTCACGTACCGACAAGCATTCATTCATAACTTTCACATAAACCATATAATGAATACACTTACCACCTAAGGTAAGTGTATTAACTAATCACATCGAGTATGCACACAGTCCCGAAAACATAACAAGGAAAGGGGCTAGAAACTCACCTGTAAGCGTTTTCTTTCTGAATTTACGGTTATGCCTTTCTTGAGCTGTGCACGGCTACCTGTGTATCAATTTATAAGCATCACTTAACTAATCCTAATCATATTACACTCCTAAGTCCTTTCCCGTTTTAAAGGTTACATTTCCTTATTAATTACTTATCTTTAGTTCATATATCATTTCTATCGTTTACGTACGTATACGCTATTTATCTTTCATTTGTTTTGGAAATCACTTTAAGCGTATAAGTCCTTATGGGCGTGTAAGTCTCTCGAACGTATAATTCGTCCCCAGCGTATAGGTCATACATATGCGTCCATACATATACGCCATACCTATACATATACGTCACACATGCATACATACACACTATATACATATATGTGATATATACATACATATATTGTGTAAACATACACATGCACTACATACATATACAGGCGCACATACATACATACATACACGCTACATACATATACATGCATACATACACATATACATATACGCCATATACATATACGTTTTACATATACATATACGCCCACACATATACTTATACGGACTATCCATCTGATACGCTACCCATACATGTCCCATTATACTTATGCGCTGCTTGAACTTATAAGACATATATACTTATACGCTGTAACGTTTTGTTCAGCTTTCTATTTCACGTTTTTAAAGTTTTTCTTCGATTCCGGCGCCGTCAGCCGCCGTTAACCACCATGGTTGATCGGGGTTTGATTGTTTATGACCTAGGTAGCTTCGGGGTGTCCAGATTTGAGCTAAGGTGGTCCTTAAGCTTGTTTTTGGTTGATTAAACACCGTATAAAGCTAGATCTAGATCCAAAAGGCTCATTCGGCATCACGGGGTTGCGGTGTTGGGTTCTAATATGTTGG
Source organism: Bidens hawaiensis (assembly GCF_021521415.1). NCBI lineage: Eukaryota > Viridiplantae > Streptophyta > Magnoliopsida > Asterales > Asteraceae > Bidens > Bidens hawaiensis. Next base: position 114,947 of record NW_027498328.1, on the reverse strand, counting down.
GTCAGCTGAGATAAATGATTTCTACTAAGTTTCATGCAAAACCGACTTCGTTTACCAATCCTTTTCACAAACCAAACACTTCTCGTTTTACTCAAAACGAACCAACTCACTCGTTTACTATCAAGTTCATTACTTTATCAATAATCATGGTCCATTCTATCATCCTACCAATTTTCATGCAAATTCGTACACAGAAAGTAAACCTTTTTAACAAAAACGTACCTTTGAGTTTTATGTTCGAAATCACTCGAAGAACAAAACCATATAAAAAAAACTCAGAATTGAGTGATTCAAGCGGCCACGGAATCATCTCGCCCCGATATACAACCTATAAGCTCTCCTTCTCCGGAAAACTCCGCTAAAGTTGCCGGAAAATCTAAACAGTGGCCGGAAAATTCCATTTTTAGCTGTTTCAGTTTTGCTGATAATTACTATACTTCCCGACCTCTGATCGAAGACTCAGTTAAAATTTGATACCGATCTGACGGTTAGATCTCCGGGAATCTTCGTGTCTTTGTGGGTTATTTTCTCAAAAACGGGAATTGGAGAGGTGTGTTTTCTTGAGGTGTGGAGGCAAGGATGGTTTTGAATGAGACGGCAGCTATATTAATATAAAGAGGGTAGAGTTTCATGTTTAACTTTTCATCTAATGACACTTATTCTCCTCCTACTTTATATAATTACAACTATAATTTAGTTAAACCCAATTCCTTCACAATATTAAACGAAATTTGGGATGTTACATAACATTGTTACCAACCCCAACGTTCAAGCCAATTTTATAACCCTAAGAAGTGGCAGAATTGCTACAAATAATTCACAAGTCACACCTATCCAATCATAAGGTGTGACTGAGGTTCTTGACACACCCGAAAATCAACCCATTCCAGTCATTACTAAATCTGTCAAAAACCTTTGAAACCATATGTTCCACCAATCCCTTATCCATCACGCCTAAAGTAGGAAAAAATGGAGGCACAATATGGTAAATTACTAGAACACTTTAAGCAACTACATATTAACCTTCCATTCCTAGAAGTCATTTCCCAAATGTCAAAATATGCAAAATTCGTGAAGTTTTATCCAACATAAGGAAGCTAGAAGATTTATCACACGTGATACTCAATGAAGAATGCTCCGCCATTCTCCAAGATTAGCTTCCAAAAAAAATGATTGACCTAGGAAGTTTCACTATTCCCTGTTTGATAAGAAACTTGTTTGTTAGCAGTGCTTTAGCCGACCTAGGAGCTAGCATCAACTTAATGCCTTATACGATTTTCTCCAAGTTAGGACTAGGAGTACTTACTCCAAACTGTATGAGCATTCAGCTATTTGATAGATCAGTAAAATAACCAAGAAGCATAGTTGAGAACATGTTAGTCAAAATCGACAAATGTGTCTTTCTAGTTGACTTCGTTACTCTGGACATGGATGAAGATACTTATGTACCCTTTATCTTAGTGAGACCATTCTTAGCTACCACTAGAGCACTCATATATGTTTGCACCAACAAACTCACTCTTAAGGTTGAGGATGAGGAAGTAACTTTTGACATAGGCAAATCAATGAAACATCCGCAGTACACAGATGATTCTGCATACTTCCAAGATATGTGTGAATCAATAGTGAGTTGTCATTTGAGGAAAACAATTGAGAAAGAAGCATGTAATACACAACTGATTATGAAGAAAGCACATCCCGTCAATCTAGAAAATCAAGCTGTGGAGGAGGAAGAAAGCAACTCTGAGGAGACATTTCAAGAAGTATATAGAGATCTAGAACCTAAAGCTAACCTTCAGTTGAAGATCCGCCTACTTTAGAGCTTAAGGAATTACCCAAACACCTTGAGTATGTTTTCCTCGAAGGCAAATCTCAATTGACGGTCATCATTTCCTCCGACCTTTCAAATGATGAGAAAGAAAGACTCTTTGAAGTTCTTAAATCTCATAAGAACGCCATCACTTGGAAAATCATGGGCATTAAAGGCATCAACCCACATTTTGTACTCACAAAAAGAATTTTAATGAAAAAAACTTTAAACCCGTAGTGCAACACTAGAGACGACTAAATCCAAATATGCAAGACACGGTGAAAAAAGAAGTACTTAAACTGTTTGATGCAGGATTGATTTACCTTATTTTCGATTCTCCTTGGGTAAGTCCTATTCAAGTAGTTTCGAAGAAAGGAGGAATGACAGTGGTCACCAATGACAAAAATGAGCTTATTCCTATGAGAACCGTCATGGGATGTCGAGTTTGCGTCGACTAAAACAAACTCAACGATGCCTTTAGGAAAGATCACTTTCCTCTCTCGTTTATTGATCAGATGCTCTAGAGTCTGTCCGTGAAAATGTACTACTGTTTTCTTGATGGATTTTCTGGCTATTTCATATTCAAACTTTCCTTGAAGACTAGGAGAAAAAAACATATACTGTTGGGTTTTAACAAGATTATCAAAGTGATAAAATCCCTGTTTTACCAAAAACGCAGCGGATATAAAAGTTTTAAATCTTGTTAATATGATATGTATAAAACCAATTTTAAACATGCAAAACCCAAACTCGGATCCAAATACAAATTACACACTATCAAATACATGCATGTTACTACTACCTTTCAATATGACAAAACCGGGTGAAAGAGATGATGATTGAAAGGTAAGAACTTGAATATGGAAGCTCCCCAAGCTAGCATACCCCAAGCTTCAACAACACACCACTTCTAGCTAGGATTTGCACTTGAAATTTTCTTCTTCTTTTCTTATGTTGGATGAAAATACCCATTAGAGGAAGAGAGAAAAGTTTACTTGGAAATTATACGTGTTATGAAAGAATGAAAGAGAAAGACTTGGTTTTATTAAAAGGTATTTTTCTCTCCACCAATAATAACCATTGCATGTCTCCACTCACCTTGCATGTCTCCACTCAAACATATAATAATATTACATTTGAAAGAGTTATTATCTTTTTTTTCTTTTATAAAACTTTAAACATATATATATATATATATATCCATACATATATATACTTTTATAAGTTTATAACTTATAACTTATAAAACCTATTATATGTTAAGAGACATGCTTGGTTATTATTATTCATATATTGTTATTTAACCAACTTAAATAACACTATGTAATGTTCTTTCATAAAACATAAATCATCCATATGATTTGTTTATTACACAAGTACATTTTATTTAGAAACCCCTTTCCAAATAACTCAAGTGTTAATATTCATTTGTTATGATCACATCATATATGAACGAATATTATCGGTGTTTGTCTAGCTTGTTATTGGGTATGACCCGACTTGGATCATAACGTACTAGCCACATCAATTTAATATGTCTCTTGGGCAGACCGAGTCTGACAATCTCCCACTTGCACAAGATACATAGAAGATTGATGCAAGTAGCAAATACCGCCTAACTACGGTTTACTACCCCTAATACGTATGACGAAGTGCCATTCAATAACATCATCCCTTTCAAGTCCCATACTTGAAAATGATTTAGGTGAAACTATCATTTATCCTTTTGCCACAAATGTCATGTTAAATCCAGAGACACAGAGTGATCATTCTCTGTTGATTTAACTTGTCAGGCCTTAGACATTTAACTCTCAACAAATAAGAGGGACAAATACCATATTGACTACATACGTCTCTCACTATCACCTTGTACTATACTTGAGCTTAGCCTTATGTACTGACATATTTCAGAGCAGCGAAGAACTAAGTCAAAGCATAATAGTCGATGAATATCAAGACCCAATATGTATCTCAGGTCGGAGGATACTATGAAGTTCGCCTTTACTCAAATTTACTTATGATCACAAATCCCAAGGATTCCATGCAGTAAAATTGAGAGCGGGTCAGTCCAATATATATCCCATAAATATCTATGAACCTTGGCAGCAACCCTTTGCTATGTTCATGCCTCAAGAATATCTACCAATCCAAGTTCATAATAGTCTTACTTTCACATTTGTTCCCACAAATATGAACGACTACGGACGTTTAGAATAATTCAAATTATTCACGGATTTAAACATACTAAAATGGAACATAACTCAAGAACATGACCATAACCAAAACCATATGATTGAGTTAAAATAAAATTGTTCCAATATCCAAATACAAATTTTGATCAAATCCAATCACTAGAATATCGAAGTCCTAAGGCGCAAGTATGACTCTCATGCTTCGCCCTTTCATGGAGTTTCATGAGTGGGTCCGCAATGTTTTGATCAGTGTGAACTTTGCGAATACATATCTTTCCCTTTTCAACTTCATCCCTTGTGTAGTTGAATCTCCGCTCAATGTGCCTAGTCTTTTGATGTGCGCGGGGTTCCTTGATTTGAGCAATCGCACCCTCGTTGTCACAAAAGATCTCTAGAAGGTCCTGAATGGTACGAACCGCTCCTAGATCGGCAATGAACTTTCTAATCCATGCAGCTTCTTGAGCTGCCAGGGAGGCGGCGATGTATTCAGATTCAGTGGTGGATAAAGCTACCACGTCTTGTTTTGCACTCTTCCATGAGACAGCACCACCATTGAGAACGAAAACGTATCCCGATTGTGATCGAGAATCATCTCGATCAGTTTGGAAACTCGCATCAGTGTAACCCTTTACAACGAGTTCCTCCTCACCAGAGCCATATATTAGAAACATATCCTTAGTCCTTCTAAGGTATTTCGATATGCTCTTAACAGCCATCTAATGGCTAGTTCCCGGATTTTGTTGGTATCGACTTGTCATGCTCAAGGCGCATGACACATCCGGTCTAGTGCAAATAATGGCATACATGATGGATCCTATAGCAGATGCATATGGGATACCACTCATTTTGTCTTGCACATCCTTTGAGCTTGGACATTGAGAAGCACTCAACATCGTTCCTCTTTGAATAGGTACCAAACCTTTCTTAAAGTTTTCCATCTTGAACCTTTTCAAGATCTTGTCAATGTATACACTTTGATTCAAACCTATCAACCGCCTTGATCTATCCCTATAGATTCTTATTCCCAGAATATAGGCGGCTTCATCAAGATCCTTTATGGAAAAACAGCTTCCAAGCCAGGCTTTCACACCTTCCAAGGTTGGAATGTCATTTCCAAACAGTAATATGTCATCGACATATAATACCAGAAAGGTTATGATGCTCCCACTAGCTTTCTTATACACACAAGCTTCATCAGCATTTTTGATGAATCCAAATTTCTTAACTTCATCATCAAAACGGTGATACCAACTTCTGGATGCTTGTTTCAATCCATAGATTGATATCTTCAACTTGCATACTTTGTTAGGATGTTGTGGATCGACAAAACCTTCAGGCTGAACCATATAAATATCTTCATTAAGATGCCCATTTAGAAAAGCAGTTTTAACATCCATTTGCCATATCTAATAGTCATAATATGCGGCTATGGCAAACAATATCCTTATAGACTTTAGCATCGCCACGGGCGAGAAAGTTTCATCATAATCAACCCCTTGAGTTTGAGTGAAACCCTTTGCTACAAGTCTAGCTTTATAAGTATCCAAGTTTCCATGCATATCATTTTTCTTCTTGAAAACCCACTTACTTCCAACCAGCTTGGAATTTAGAGGTGGAGCAACCAAGTCCCATACTTGATTGTCATGCATGGATTGCATCTCAACATTCATGGATTCTAGCCATTTGTCACAATCAGATTGCGAAATTGCATCTCGGTATGTGGTGGGTTCATCCGAATCAACCACGTAGCATCCATCCATGAAAAATCCATATCTCTCAGGTGGGGTGCTAACACTACCAGATTTGCGAATGTTTTGTGTGTTTTGATCAACCATTTGATCATCCTCAACAACCTCTTGTTGATTGCTAGTGTCAACCAAACGTGTATCGGCTTGTAGTTCTCGATCCTCTTCGAGTTCTACAGCTCTATCAGTTCCTTCCATAAGGAACCTTCTTTCCAAGAACTTAGCCTTTCGAGCTATAAACACTTTATGCTTGCTTGGATTGTAGAAATAATATCCCATCGAATCCGTGGGATATCCTACAAATATACACTTAGTGGATCGACATTCAAGTTTTTCAGGGGTGTAGATCTTAACATAAGCCTCACAACCCCATACCTTTAAATATGAAAATTTTGGAGCCTTTCCATGCCATATTTCAAAAGGTGTCCTATCCACTTTCTTGGTTGGTGCCATATTTAAAATACGGGCAGCAGAGATCACAGCGAAACCCCAAAATGATAGAGGTAATGAGCTTCTAGCCATCATGGATCGAACCATGTCCAATAAAGTTCGATTCGTCCTTTCGGACACACCATTATGTTGTGATGTTCCAGGTGGAGTAAGTTGTGAGACAATCCCACAACTCCTAAGATGTTCTTGAAACGCATCATTGAGGTATTCACCTCCTCTATCGGAACGTAGTACTTTGATTGTTTTGTTGAGTTGATTTTGTACTTCATTTTGGAAGACTTTGAACATTTCAAAGGCCTCATTTTTGTGTCTTAACAAGAACACATACCCATAGCGACTATAATCGTCGGTAAAGGTAATGAAGTATCTTTCACCATTTCTTGTCATTGTCCTAAAAGGTCCACATACATCCGAATGTATGATACCTAATAAGTCTTTCGCCCTTTCATTTGTTCCATTAAAGGGTTCTTTGGTCATCTTTCCCAATAAACAAGATTCACATTCATCAAATGAATCGACATTTGATTTCAAAAGACCATTCTTTCGAAGTGTATGAATACGATTCTTGTTTATGTGACCAAGACGACAATGCCAAAGAAAAGTATTACTCAAATCCATTTTGAGTCTTTTGGTGTTAGCTTGGTACAACGAGTTATCAATGTGTGAGTCATCATGAATTAATTCATAAATGCCATAAAACGGCATCGCTTTAAAATAAAAGACATTATCCATGAAAACATAAATATCATTATCAACAAACTTAAAGTCATAACTAGATTGTCTTAATACAGAAACAGAGATAATATTCCTAGTCAAACTAGGGGAATATAAAATGTTTTTCAAAACAATTTCCAAACCATTTGGAAGCTTTAAAACATAATCTCCTCGGGCTTGGACGTCAACCTTTGCTCCATTGCCCATGAAGAGACTTATATCTCCTTTCTTCACCTCATTTCTTCTTTTGAACCCCTGCAATGAATTGCATATGTGAGTTCCACATCCGGTATCCAATACCCATGTGTTAGAAGAAATAATATTAAGATCAATGTGAATCATGAAAGTTGTACCTGAGGTTTGCCCCGCATCCCACTTAGCTTTCAAATCCTTGAGATAGGTCGGACAGTTTCTCATCCAATGACCTATCTCACCACAACCAAAGCACGGATCCTCAGCGCTAACCTTTAGCTTCTTTGGCTTTGGCTCCGCCTTTGCCTTTCCCTTGAACCCCTTCTTGACTTGCCCCTTACCAACGGCAACCTTTGCTTTTGGTTCTGGGTGATGCCTTTTCTTTGAGCCACCCTCATTGATCGCAAGAACGGGTAAAACCTTTTTACCCATGCCGGCCTCGGCTGTCTTATGCATTGCGTGAAGCTCACCAATGCTTTTGTCCCATCCATTCATGTTGTAGTTCATGACGAATGTCTCAAACCTTTTAGTTAAGCCATTTAGGATTAAATCCGTGGCTAACTCTTTTGAGACGGGACAGTTAAGCCGTTCAAGCCGATCAATGTGGCTCTTCATCTTAAGTACATAAGATGAAATAGATTGGGTTTCTTCCATATGACATGCATGAAGCGCTCGAACCGTTTCGAATCGCTCAACCCGAGCTTGAGTAAGGAACATTTCCTTAAGTTGGGTTATCATGTCATATGCCCCATGATTCTCGAAATTTTTTTGGATCTCGGGAATCATTGTTCCCAACATGAGGCAAGAAACTTGCACCTAATCCTCGGTGTATTTTAACCAATCCGCATAGGCATCCAAGTTATTGACATCGGGTTCATCGGGAATAGGATCGTCTAAAATATAAGACTTCTTTTCTTGCTTGAGAACAATTCTCAAGTTTCGATACCAATCCATGAAGTTGTTAAAGTTTAGATGATCCTTATCCAGAATGGATCTTAGTGATAGATTATGCACGTGTGGGATAATTGCGTTCGGTGCGTTGTTTGCGGCCATCTAAAAGAATTTTAACAAAGTTCAAATTAGTATTTTCGATATTAATAAAATTTTAATCTTTAATACCCTTTAAATGTCTCCCAAGACAATTATTGATTAAAATCTAGAACCCAACGTTTCATTCAAATAGTAGTTAGGTGACCTTTATCCTACTATTCGAATTAACAAGGTAGTCAACGTTTGACAATTGCAACCCTTTGCAACTTCTAGTTTTATGGGATCGGTTAAACATCATATGTTTAGTTGGTATGTTAAATCCCGTCAACACCTTTGAAAGCCATGTTAAGGTGATCCTATAGTCATGGTTTCAAATCAATTCGTCCTGCTTATACACACGTGTGAGTTTACTCATACAAGTGGTTAGGTGATCCTAATGCCAAAAGTACTTGTAAAATCACCTTAAGATCACAAGTTTTCTTAAAAGTGCTTAGGTGATCCTAACTCACTTTCAAGTGTACAAGTGACTTAAGTGTCGTATAAAAGGATGGTGTTTAACTTGTTTTTAAAAAGGGATTTTAGTTTTCTAAATTCTAGATTGGAAAACTATTTATTGTACCTTTCATTTGCATGCATTCAAATGTATGGTACTTAGTTGAAAAACCCATTTTCAAAGTTCCAATTAATAAAACCCATTTTTATTATGAAATCATTAGTTATTAATAAAACCAATTTTTATTACCTAACGATTTCTAAGGAACCAATTTTATGCTAGTTGATTTTAAGTTGTTAAGCAAACCATATTGCAAATAATAAGTAAATCAACCATGCAAGCATAAAATATACACAACCACTAGTTCATAACCATAGCCTCCTAATATTGACCACACTTGTTGATCGAAGACAAGTGTGTCAAAAAGTCTCTCCTAAGGGACCCAAAAGAACATGCACTTGTGTCGGTGAACTCCCACTTGATTCCGCATCCATATGCTCCAAGTGTTTACTCCCGGTGTTGTGGTCTTCATCATTTTATTTGGGCTTCCATCCATGCATCTTCTTTTACAAAATATATCCTAATACATTTTTCTAGTAAAAGAAATACATCTAATCTACTTATTATTACAAGCCATATGAATGAATAAATAGATTACAAACCCAAATAAATATTACAACCAAATCGAATGAACAAACAACCAACACAATCATTCAACCAAACACAAGGCCATGGCTAGGTTATGAACATCTATTACACATCCAAATATGCAATAGTACAAGACCAAAATGGTTCCCCTTTTTGCCTCAAAACTTTCGGCCAAAGCTTAAGCAAACCGAAAGTTTCGGGTTTTGTCCAAACAAATTAAACAATCATCCAAATGACTTGGTTTTTCAAGATTACCAAATGCATGTAAAGTATAACCTTGAAAAACCATGGGGTAACCAAAACCCAAAAAAGTTTCGGCCAAATGGTGAAACCCACCATAAACCCAAAAAATTTTGGGTCTAATGAAGCATGCATTCGTATAAGCGGCTCTTGATGCCATTGTTAGGTTTTAACAAGATTATCAAAGTGATAAAATCCCTATTTTATCAAAAACGCAGCAGATATAAAAGTTTTAAATCTTGTTCATATGATATGTATAAAACCAATTTTAAACATGCAAAACCCAAACCCGGATCCAAATACGAATTACACACTATCAAATACATGCATGTCACTATAAGTCCATGCATGTTACTACTACCTTTCAATATGACAAAACCGGGTGAAAGAGATGATGATTGAAAGGTAAGAACTTGAATATGGAAGCTCCTCAAGCTAGCATACCCCAAGCTTCAACAACACACCACTTCTAGCTAGGATTTGCACTTGAAATTTTCTTCTTCTTTTCTTATGTTGGATGAAAATACCCAAGAGAGGAAGAGAGAAAAGTTTACTTGGAAATTATGTGTGTTATGAAAGAATGAAAGAGAAAGACTTGGTTTTATTTAAAGGTATTTTTCTCTCCACCAATAATAACCATTGCATGTCTCCACTCAAACATATAATAATATTACATTTGAAAGAGTTATTATCTTTTTTTTCTTTTATAAAACTTTAAACATATATATATATATATATCCATACATATATATACTTTTATAAGTTTATAACTTATAACTTATAAAACCTATTATATGTTAAGAGACATGCTTGGTTATTATTATTCACATATTGTTATTTAACCAACTTAAATAACACTATGTAATGTTCTTTCATAAAACATAAATCATCCATATGATTTGTTTATTACAAAAGTACATTTTATTTAGAAACCCCTTTCCAAATAACTCAAGTGTTAATATTCATTTGTTATGATCACATCATATATGAACGAATATTATCGGTGTTTGTCTAGCTTGTTATTGGGTATGACCCGACTTGGATCATAACGTACTAGCCACATCAATTTAATATGTCTCTTGGGCAGACCGAGTCCAACATTTACATGTCCCTATGGCACATTCGCTTACCAACGAATGCCCTTTGGACTATGTAATGCTCCAGCTACTTTTCAACGTTGTATGGTAGCAATCTTTCACGACATGATTGAGGATTCAATGGAAGTCTTCATGGACGATTTATCCGTCTTTGGCGACTCCTTCAATTTATGTCTTGAAAACCTGATGAGGATGTTAGCAAGATGTGAGGAAGCCAACCTTGTGTTAAACTGGGAAAAATGTTACTTTATGGTTAAGAAAGGAATCTTTCTCGGGCACAAGATATCTCAACCTAGATTAGAGGTGGATAGAGCCAAAGTAGAAACCATTTCAAAACTTTCACCATCCACATCTGTTAAAGTTTTTTGAAGTTTTCTTGGCCATGCGGGTTTTATCGTCATTTCATCAAAGACTTTTCAAAGATAGCTGATGTACTAAACATAGTTATATGAAAAAACACGCTAATCTAGACACTAAGTAATAAATTCTAGACTCTTAAACTTAACTAAAACTATTAAGCGGCAAGTGTACCGGTCAACTCTAATACAGTTTAGTAAGTCCGGATATCGAACCCACAGACTCTTTAAATTACGTAAACTAGCTAAATTAGATTTAACTATAGACACAACTATTTATTTATATTATTATGGGGGGGGGGGGTTTACTTTATACTAAGATTAAACTAATATTAAAAGTAATTAATAAAACTTAAGGCGACTTAAACCTAGACTTAATTCAGATGATGACGAACAACCATCTAGGATAGAATCCCTAATGCATCAATTATCAAATGGTTGGAAAATGCTACGTTATGGAACCAGGATCTCAAACTATTCACTTAATGGGAAACCGAACAAGTGTTAGTGCACGATTTTGGTGTCCGTAGCGATCGAATAAGTTATAGATAGTCTAGAATGTATATTTAATGTAAAATGCCCTATTCGCTATGGACTGTATAGTGAATGAGGTCCATTCGTTAGTTAACTAAACTAGTTCGTTAAGGTATAAGCCCATTCGTTATGGAAGCATAACGAATGAGGGCTAGTTCGTTAAGTTATTACCCATTCGTTATGGAAGCATAACGAATGGTGCCTAACTCGTTAAGAAGATATAACGAATTAGACTTAACGTAAGGAACTAGAGCATATGGCTTATATATATGCTAGTCATGCTCATAATTTAGTACATACATAGAGATATCTAAGTTATAGTAATTATGTTCTCCATAAGTTATTCCACAACATAACGTATTCATCCTCTAATTATCAATAAACTATATATTTAACGTTTAGATCTCGTATGTTCGTATTGTTTAATTGATGTATCGACGAGGCTAGATCCTTGGTAGGTTCACTCAATTAAACGTTAAATACATTACGGTGTGGAATAACTTATGGAGAGCATAATTACTATAACTTAGATCTCTCTATATATGTACTAAATTATGAGCATGACTAGCATATACATAGGCCATATGCTCTAGTTCGTTAAGTTAAGTCTAATTCCTTATATCGTCATAACGAGTTAGACACCATTCGTTATGCTTCCATAACGAATGGGTAATAACTTATCGAACTAGCCCTCATTCGTTATGCTTCAATAACGACTGGGCTTATACCTTAACGAACTAGTCTAGTTAACTAACGAATGAACCTCATTCTCTATACAGTCTATAGCGAATGGGCCATTTTACATTATATATACATTCTAGACTATCTATAACTTATTCGATTGTTACAGACACCAAAACCGTGCACTAACAGACACCCCCTTTTCCGTAGCTATCGAATACTTTAATCTTGAATACTTTAACTGCAAATCACCAGTCACAAAAACCGTGCACTAACAAAAAGACCCTTGACTTTTCTCAAGAAGACACCTATGGAATCCTAATAAGCTATTAAAATTACTGGTTTAATTATAATCGCTTACGGCGCTAATTTATTTTATGACAAGTACCTCTATAAGAAATCCTACCTTACAGCGTGGAAATCAAAGGTGGTCAAATGAATTCACTCGACTAGATAGATAAAGATGATAAATCAAACATAGACGAACTCCTTACAGAGTACTAAATCTGGCAACTTAATCAACCAAGAACTATCGCATAATCTGTCACCTTACATCTATTTAGATTAGCAGCACACTTTGGTCTACTTGATTTATTATTATTATTCCTATGGTATTATTGCAAATCAACCATAAACTAGTCAAAAACACATAGTAAATGACCTAACAGAATCCTATCATATGACAGACAATCACCAAGGAAACTGTGAAATAATAAAACTCGTCAAACAATCCTAAGCACACATATGCACCGAATGAATAAAAATAAACCTCTTAGTTAATCAAAATCCATAAATGAAAACAAAATCCAAACCAAAATCCAAAATCAACCAAAGTTCATCATAAGCCTAGGCGGTCTAAGAGTTTTAGCCAACAACAATACTCCATAACGAAACAAATAAATAAGATTCAAATAATGAATTCATAAAGAACACAATAAAATCAAACCGAATAATAATATTGTTTGGATTAGTAGGTGTTGAACCTGTACGCCTTTTTTACTCCTCCTTCTTGCGGCTCCTCTCCACGGCAGCCTCTCCAAAATCAATAACAATAATATAATTGATCCCCCTTCTCTTAATCTGCGGACTTTATAAATATTTTTTCTAAAACCCTCGTGACCCAAACACAAGCCCTCGTCTTTAATTTAATTATTTATTGAATCTAAGATGTAATTGGGCCGTCCATATCTTAATGATTCAAATAACCAATTATGGTGTATATCTTGAACTTCATGTGACATGTTGTAGATATCCAACATTAGTTATTTATGTTATTAATATTCATTAAACTATATCATAATTAAAAAGCATTTAAATGATAAAGTTAAAATGTTTTTTTTTTGTTAAATGTGAATAATAGTAACAATATCAAAAATTAACTAGACATTCATTTATTGTCTGTCTCGAGCTTAGTTTAAATCATTTATTTTAACTTGTTGTCTCTTAAAACCACAAATATCCAAATATGAACCGTTTGAGTAATTTTAAATAAAAACCTAGCTAAAAGTATTTAAAATTCTAGGAAATATTTAGATAATAGTATGTGTATTTAGACCTTATCAATAGCCCGACCAATGACATAACTTGTTGAAAAGGACGCTCCATTCAACTTCTCAGAAAAATGTTTTGATGCATTTCAAATTATGAAAGACAAGTTTGTATACGCTCCTATAATGGTAGCTCCAGACTGGAAACTACTATTTGAACTTATGTTCGACGCACGTGATTTCGCAGTTGGAGTAGTCTTAGGACAAAGGAAAGATAAGCACTTTCATCTGATCTACTACGCCAACAATAATCTCAATGATGCTCAAGATAATTACACAACTACCGAGAATGAGCTTTTGGTCGTAGTCTTCACTTTCGTCAAATGTTGTTCTTGTCTAGTCCTTTCAAAAACCATCGTTTACACGGATCGTGCGAAAGTTAAGTATGTTTTCACAAAACAAGATGCTAAATCCCGTCTGATCCGATGGATTTTACTTCTACATGAATTTGACATCGAAATCAATGACAATAAGGGTGCCAAAAATGTTGCAGCCGATCATCTTTCTCGTCTAGAATGCCCAGCTTCACAAGAGATAATGGGGACCAAGATAAATTACAACTTTCCCCATGAATTTCTTATGCATATCCAAACTCGAGAAGGAAAACATCCTTGGTTTGCTGACATCACAAACTACAAAGCTAGTGGAATCATCCTCAAAGTAATGACATATTAACAAAGGAAAAAATTATTTTCTGATATCAAATATTACTTTAGGGAAGATCCATACTTATTCCTCATAGGAGTTAATAATACCATTTGAAGATACATATATGGGGATAAAGCACACAAGATCCTGAAACAATGTCATTAAAGACCATCAGGAGGTCATCATGGAGCATCGACAATCACAAAAAAAGTATTAGACGCCGACTTCTATTGGCCTAAAATATACCGAGAAGCAAACGAAATGGTTCGCTCTTGCGATGCATGTCAATGTGCTAGAAACATCTCTTCCTGAAATGAAACGTTACAAAGACCAATCCAGGTCTGCGAAATATTTGGCGTTTGGGCATCGACTTTATGGGACAATTTCCAACATTGTTTGGTCATCACTACATCCTAGTCGCAATAGTTTACACATCAAAATGGGTCGAAGCCCAAGCTTTGCCCACCAATGATGCTAGGATGGTAGTTAAGTTTCTGAAGAAATTATTATCTCGTTTTGGTATTCCCAAAGTACTCATAAGCGATCGAGGAAAACACTTCTGGGGTGCGCAAATGGAGAAAGTGTTAGCCAAATACGAGTTTCATCATTAACTTGCTACGCCTTACCACCCGCAAACAAGTGGTCAAGTGGAAGTCACAATTCGGGGTATCAAACGAAACTTGGAGAAAACTGTGAGTCATAATCGCAGAGATTGGTCGGAAATTGAACGACGCTTTGTGGGATTTCCATACACCTTACAAACTCCTATAGGCATTACGCCGTTCAAATTGGTGTACGGAAATACGTGTCATCTTCCAGTCGAACTCAAGCACAAGGCCTATTGGGCACTTAAAACTGCCAATCTGGATTTACCAGTCGCGGGAAAATAGATTCATGCAGCTACACGAGCTAGATGAATTGAGGATTCAAGCGTATGAAAACTTACGGATTTCCAAGGAAGGTATGAAAAGACTTCATGATGCACAGATAAAAGGTGAAAAACATTTAATGCAGGTGACCAAGTACTCCTTTATAACTATCACCTTCTTTATTTCTTGGAAAGTTGAAATCTAGATGGTCTGGTCCTTTTACGGTTAAGGAAGTTTTTGATTATGATTCGTTGAACTCGTCCAAAAATATGAGCACAACTTTAAGGTAAACGGCCACATGCTTAAACTTTTCTTAGGAGAACCCGTAGAAACCGCGATGGAGGTACTCCACCTTCAACCCATAAACTAAAATGCCAAAACCATGAGTGAAGCTATCGACTCCGATAAAAATTTAGCATTTTTATGTTAGATTTTACTGCTTTTATAGGGATAAGTTAAAAAATATTATTGTGTGTTTTTAGGAAATCACGGTCGTGCCCCACACAACACAACCGTGCCCAGTGTAATTTCATGTCAGTGATAATTTATGACACTGTTTTCGGCTCTAACTGTCCAGTTTCAGAGAAAACTTGTCAACATGGCCCGTGTTTAGCAAGGCACGGTCGTGCTGATAGTGTCTGGCAGATAATAAATGTGCATCATCTTCTTGAGAGTTTTGCACACCTTCTAGTCTCATTTCTATAAACTAAACAGCCTCCAAAGATACCGAATGCAACATCCTAATGCTGAAACCCTTCCACCACTCCACCTAAAATTAAAAACGTAAACGTGGAGATGCTTCTACAACTTCGAGAAATTCCTAGAGAGCTAACGAACATGCTTGTTCTTAGTGAATAAAGAGTCCTAGCTCTGACGGAAATGGTAGAGGAAATGAAGACTGAAATCCGTGACATCAACGAAAAAATTAAAATTCAGTCTATCCGACTAGGATTCTTCTCACCACTACATCCGCCACCTTTTAGTGGAAGTGATTCATTTGGCGGGAATCTCTCTAGAGGAGGTTTTGGAGACCCTTTCTCAAACATCTTCTAATTTGCGTGTTGATGTTTCAAGGAATTGTGCTAAGGAATAGTTGTTAGGATTTATTGGGCTTAACTCAATTATTTGTTGTTTTATTTATTTGTATTTTTATGTGATTTTATTTTATGTTCTTTTAGGAGAATTAATGTAATATTAGGACTTTTAATGGAAAGAAGTTGAATTATGTTTTAGGGATAAGATTTTCACACACTTAACCGATCGTCCAAACCATGACTGAGATACGAGAGAAAAAAACTGAAAAATCGTGAAAAATGCCAAGGCACTGTTGTGTCTTCTCTAAGCATGGGCTGTGCCCAATCATAATTCGTCATCTCTTCAATAAATGCAGAATTCTGAACTAGCATCTATGACACCCATCTAACATAGTCGTGTTTATGTAACTATAGCCATGTTTTCCCTCCTATGTTTTCATAAATGACTATCACTTCACATTCTTTTGACATACCCCTTTTAACACATTTCCCACTAAGAAATTTACCATGGAAAGGAGAGGATGGGGGCAAGTTATGGAAGACAATGAGAGGTGCCTATACATGTAAGTAGGAACTAATGTGCTTATGTGAGAGAGTTGACGAGTTAGTGAGCATTAACGTGGCGAAGGAGAAAAGAAACCGAGAGTTACATAATAAGGTTGAAAAACTACATTTCGAACACTATCATGTGGACCAAAGGATGGCCAAGCTAGAAGACAATCTCAAGCGGCTAACGGCCAAGCTAACTCGTTTTAACTGGAACAAAGTCGAGAGGGCAACCCAAACCAACTTCATGGTTGGCCTGCCCACATGCCTTGTTCGTAGGTGGACCAGGATTCTTCAAGTAGTTTCCAATAGGTTTAGGATTCTAGTAGCTTGTCATTTGTACTCTTCATTTCCATTGCTTTATCATTCTTGTATTCGTATTCCTATCGATGAACTTTCATTCTCTATCTTTTTAAATTAGCATACCTAATCCTTTCGGGCTATAATTGTCATTAAACGAAACGCGGTTTTGAAAAAGCAGTTAAAAAAAAAAAAACAAAAGAATAAGCCGGGTCAGCACGGTCATGCCTTGCTGACCACGACAGTGTCGGGTCTGTCTGGTGGTTTTATTCTTTCAAAAAAAAACTACCCTTTTTCACTTTAACTGCACCCATTCAAACCCTAGCCAATTTTAGGCGATTTTCCAGCTATTATTCCACCGATTTATTATTTCAATAATCAAGGTAAGTCAATTTACTCATTTCAATCTTGTTCTAGGGCTTGATTAGACCCACTAATCTTTCAATTTGGGTATAATCCAAACCCTAGATCCAATTTCCACCAAATTTAGGTTAGATTAGGACTAGTTAATATGTTTAAACTTGGTTTACATGATTCAAAAGACGAATTGGTTTGAAAAAGTTGAATGTAAACTAATTTAAAAATGATTTTTAGTCCACTTTGGTTAACTTTCGGTTCCGTCAGGTTTCACCCTATTGACCGACCCATGCCCGAAACCAATTGATAAGTTTTATGAATCGGGTTGATATGCACGCTCGAGACTTCATAATTCCAAATTCTTGCAGAACACGGGTCGTGTTTCACCCGAACAGCCGTTGTCAACCAAGAAATTCAACCCAAAAATCGCCCAACTCAGCACGGGTCATGCATTCCCAAGGCATGGTCGTGCCTTTCCTCTAGAACAAAATCTTAAAATTTTCAAATCCATTTTCTTGACTCGTTTTCAATTTTTAGGATGCCCGGATATGACTATGATGAGTTTGATGAAATAGACCCCCCATCGTTATTGATTGCGGGTAACTCACGAAAGAATATTGAAGCTAGTGATAAATTCAATATAATGAGAATGAGGGTAGAAGACCCGCTTTATTATGCATGTAAGGGTGCAAGGCTACACTTAGGAAGTTGAATCAATACGAAAGGTATAAGGAAATAACTCGTGGAGCATGGCAGCGCTTCCTAGGAAACCAGACAAAATCATATAGGGAACTGACCATAGAATTCTTAGCTTCATTCAAACTCATGGAAAATCCAATATACCCAGGAGATCATTTTGAGGAAGACGTGGTAACCTTTAGTCTAAGAGGTTGATGGTTCAGGACCTCGTTCACAGAGTTATGTGTGAGCTTGAAAATTTACACGCACGCAGAGACTCAGACAGAGATGTGGCTTACATCAGGCTACACTTTTGAGGGTGAAGAGGGAAGCAGAAAGAAAGATGTCTGGTAATAAATCTGAGAGGGAAGATGCTTGGAGATTATTAACAGGTAACCCCAAGGTAGTTTATAACCTGAGTGTTTCTAAGAGTACTGAGTTAAGGGACCCACTGTTTATGTGCATTCACTGTATCCTTAGACACACCATGACACCTCGTGGTGAGAGCATTGGGGTTGTTAGCCTTAGGGATTTGTGGGCCCTCTTGTAACTACTCGGATTTTAAAACGTTATTTTATTAACAGTTACCCGACCCGTTTTATGTTCGGGAAATTTTATCAATAAAAATTATCTCGTCTACCGGGTATTTATTATTTTATTATTATTTATTTATTATATTTATTTAAATTATTAAAATAAACTTTGAAAAATATACATTTTTTAACCCTACGCTAAACTTTTACCCCTAAATATTTCTGTTTCTAAACTTCAAGGGCTAAACTTCAATATCTATTAATTATAATCATCCAACTCATATAACCATCAATCAACACGACCCTTATCACAAACCCTTGACCCGTTTTGTTAACTTGTCCCTTAATTCTCGTCTAATTTATGAAATTGATTTGGGATATCAAATCGGCCTAACCAACACCAAGAATTAGGAAATGATATCAAATATTATATGTTTTAACTATTATAACGAAGTCGTCCTAACCCGTAAAACAAACATCATAACGCAATTAAATTAGCCTTCACAACCCTCTACCCAACGCCTACTAAACCCCCATGGTTAATTATACTATAACAGCCTCTCGGACATCATTCTAGCCCTCTTTCTTGTCGGCCATATCTGTAAGGCCCCTAACCCGAGCACCTTTCTAACGTTTGGATTTACTTTTGAACACAGCTTAAATATCAGAGTTTACAAAAAACATTCGCAGAATATTATCACATTTACACAAAACTTTCTCTATAACGACTCTTTGGATGCCAACACCGTGTGGAGAGACTTGTGTGTACTCCAAGCTCCTTTACTTCCTTTTATCAACCACCTGCGTGCATATAAAAAGTCAGCTACACTGAGTGAGTTATAGTTAATCATACAACATTTTATACTTACATGTATCCGAAGATACACGTAACATTCTTAACATGTTCCTCCTTCGTATATTATCCAAACATTGTTAACATTCAAACCATACATACCGAATACATTCACGTTCACAACTTACCTAACCACCCAAGAGTACGGTCATAGTTCGCCATCTATACCTGCATATAGGGTCGTGAACACGTACAAGGTCCGCAGTCCTTACCTATGTTCACCATACATGGTAAGTACAAGGTCTGCGGTCATTCCCTATACCATCATACATTAATAACACGTACAAGGTGCACCGTCCTTCCCTATGATATTACCTAAATCATAGTACGTACGAGGTCCGCAGTCCTCCCCTATGCTACCACATTACATTTACAGCACGTATAAGGTCCGCCGTCCTTTCCTATGCTGACACCTATATTCTACAACACGTATAAGGTCCACAGTCCTAATCTACGTTGACGTCTATCATCTATATCACGTATAAGGTTAACAGTCCTTAATTACGCTATCACATGCCACATCTATGTCCAATAGAAATTAGAGGGATTTGTCAGTCAAACTTACTATGTCAGACGTAGAGCCCGCATAACGTAATACACCTGCCTACACCTACCTCATGTATAATAAGTATATAAAACATACCAACATAGTTAAACTAATAAGTGTACATATTCTACATTATCCATGCCAAATATATTACCAAACAAGCAATATATAATACGAGTATCAAACTACCACATTTAGTATGAACACAGCCCCGAAAACATAAGCAGAGAAATGGGCTAGAAACTCACTTGGATCCTTAAGCGTTCTGAACTAACTTAAATCTCTTCTTTAACTGAGCTCAATTAACTGTTTTCAATGAATACATGCGTTAATTAACTATATTACTTACTAACAAAACTAGCCAAGCTAGCAAATTAAGTTAACCATGTTAACAAGGTTAACTAAGCTCGCTTGATAAACTAAGTTCGTTTGTTAAGCTTAACTGATATAACGGTGTTACTTTAATTAACGAAGATTGTTAAATTAACATAATCGAGCTAACGGGGTTAGGTAAGTTAAATTAAATAACGAACCTAGTTATTCAATTTCCTACCAAATTCCTTTTCATATATTAACTCTTATTTATTATTTATGTCTTTTATTAACGAGCTAACCACGCCTCTTTGTATAAAACTATAACGGGTTTAGTTAACGAGACTTAACGGAATTGACGAGGTAAGTTAGTTCGGTTTATTTTGTTTGGATAACCTAAGCTATTTAAAGCCCATTAGCTCACTAACTCCATATTAATTTTAGTCCATCTATTTTAAGCCTACCACCCATCTTATTAGCCAATTATTTATTCGAATATAAATGATTTTTCTCTAACATAAAATAATAATACTTTATTATTATTTATTAAAATTTCCGGATGTTACAAGTCTACCCTCCTTATAAGAGGTTTCGTCCTCGAAACCTGCGTAATCCTTGTAATAGGAATACTTCTTATATTCACTTATCTTTCACACTCACGCATTATCTTATCAGAACCGTCTTTAGCTGCTCCCAACATTCTTAGCCTCACAATCATTGAGCGGTGTTCATGAGTCTTAGCTGTTCAAGGTAGATTGTCCATGAAGCCCTCGATGGCATGCTTTCTTACACGAACTTAGCATTTCTTGTAAAGGGTTATCTCTCGATATCCCTCGACATATTCCTTAGGATAGAGCACTCCTTGCACTTCTTAAGCATAACCGTTGCATAACTTGTCAGAGAACTCCTTTAGTTGCCACTTAGACTTCCTTTCATTCTCAGCTCTGCACCAACGTGCGGGGTTCATGATTCGTAGCTCTCCAAGGTAGCTTGGTCATGATGTCCATGTTGATACACCCACCTCGTCTTGACTAATCAAGTCTCACCTTGTTCTATACATCTATTGTTGGTTGCAGCCGCACTTCTAGTTGGCATACGGTTCACAATGGCGTCGAGTACGACCTCCTTGTCTTTGTCCTTTTACACTATCCGATGATGCACTTCTTAAAAAAAACACAACGTTATCATTCTAGGAATTATTTAGCACATGATTTGTAAGGTAAGTAGTTAATGACATTGGCCAAGTGTAATTAACTCTTTACATTACTCCTCAGGTCCTACATACTTCCCTTGATGATTTCACTTGTGCTAGTTTCTACTACTCACATAATCATGCAAACATACTTATAACCTACATTCTTATCCATAGAAACTAAGCTAGCATACACACCTTCTTCTCTAATAAAGCTAACACTCACACGTTCTACTACTTTCATTTTACATGCATATACATATAATTCTAAATATTTACATGAAATTAAACATGTACCTTACCGTTCTCGAGCTTTCTTGAGTGACACATGGCTATTCACATTGGCATCCATTCATCGGTCCCATTCTTTGTTTGAGTCTAAGCATTAAGGATGCTTAAATCTCTAAAAATCATGCTCTGATACCAACTTGTAAGGCCCCTAACCTGGGCACCTTACTAACGGTTGGATTTACTCTTGAACACAACTTAAATATAAGAGTTTACAAAAAACATTTGCGGAATGTTATCACATTTATACAAAACTTCTATAATGACTCTTTGGATGCCAACACCGTGTGGATAGCCTTGTGTGTACTCCAAGCTCCTTTACTTCCTTTTATCAACCACATCCGTGCATACTAAAAGTCAGATACGCTGAGTGAGTTCTAGTTAATCAGACAACATTATACTTACACATTCATACTTACATGTATCCGAAGACACACGTAACATTATTAACATGTTCCTCCTTCATATATTATCCAAACATAGTTAACATTCAAACCATACATACCTAGCACATTCCCGTTCACCACTTACTTAACTACCTAAGAGTACGTTCATAGTCCGCCGTCTAAACCTGCACTCAGAGTCGTGAACACGTACAAGGGTCCTTACCTAAGTTCACCATTCATGGTAAGTACATGGTCCGCGGTCCTTCGCTATACCATCATACATTAACAGGACGTAGTAGGTCCACCGTCCTTCCTAATGTTGTCACCTAAATCATAGCACGTACGAGGTTCGCAGTCCTCCTCTATGCTACCACATTACATTTACAGCACGAATAAGGTTCGTCGTCCTTTCCTATGCTGACACCTATCTCTACAACACGTATAAGGTCCATAGTCCATATCTACGTTGACGTCTATCATCTATATCACGTATAAGGTCCACAGTCCTTAACTACGCTATCACATGCCACGTTTATGTCCAATAGAAGTTAGAGGGATTTTTCATCCTAACTTACTATGTCAGACGTAGAGCCCGCATACCGTACATACATTTGCCTACACGTACCTCATGTATAATAAATATATAAAGTGTACCAACATAGATAAACTAATAAGTGTACACATTCTACATTATCCATACCAATATATTACTAAACAAGCAATATAATATCAAACTACCACATTGAGTATGCACACAGCCCGGAAAACATAAACAGAGAAAGGGGCTAGAAACTCACCTGGATCCTTAAGCGTTCTGAATTAACTTTAATCTCCTTCTTTAACTGAGCAAGATTAACTATTTTCACATATACATGCGTTAATTAACTATATTACTTACTAACAAAACTAGCCAAGTTAGGAAATTAAGTTAACCATGTTAACGAGGTTAACTAAGTTTGCTTGATAAACTAAGTTCGTTTGTCAATCTTAACCGATCTAACGGTGTTACTTTAATTAACGAAGATTGTCAAATTAACATAATGAGCTAAAGGGGTTAGCTAAGTTAAATTAAATAACGAACCTTGTTATTTAATTTCCTACCAAATTCCTTTTCCTATTATGTCTTTTATTAACGAGCTAATCACGCCTCTTTGTATAAAACTTTAATGAGTTTAGTTAACGAGACTTAACGGAATTGACGAGGTAAGTTAGTTTGGTTTATTTGTTTGGATAACCTAAGCTATTTATACCTTAAGCCCATTAGCTCACTAACTCCATATTAATTTTAGTCCATCTATTTTAAGCCTACCACCCATCTTATTAACCAATTATTTATTCAAAAATAAATGATTTTTCTCTAACATAAAATAATAATATTTTATTATTATTTATTAAAATTTCCGGATGTTACAATATCTATGCAAATTTAACCTGTAATTAAGCTTCGATACAGGTAATTAATGGTTGTTTCTAATCGCCTTGATCTGCCTTACAAGAACCCTAACCGTAATTTATCTAACATATAACAGTTTATCAGATTGATTGATCTAGGGTTCTTAAGTGATTCTGGTTATATCGTTGTCTACTTATAAATTTCTATTAGTATGTTTTTATCAACTGACTCGGTAGCTAAGTTGGTTAGGAGTGTGTTTGTGAATTTATGGGCTGGAGGACGCCATTTCGAATTTCTCCAGACCCGTTTTGATGATTTTATTTTTGGAATTTTGTTTAAGTATTATATGTAATTATTTAATCAATTAAATTATATTTCAAATATTATAAATACAATAAGTAAATCAATGTTTAATCAAAACCGACATATTAACCGATCACTTTTTTCGAATCTTGGTTAAACTATATTTGTGTGTGTGTGTACATTATAGTTTTGAAAATTGTAAAAGTTTTAATAATAAATGTTTTAATTTTTAAAAAGGGTTTTAAGTCAAAATATATATTTACAATTTATTGTAAATTAACGTATTAAAATATAGTTATAAGTTTAAATATTCCATAAAAGATCATATTTTATATAAATATTATTATTTATTATTTATTATCTATCATTTATAATATTAATATAAAAGAAATCTTTATTGATAATAAAATATATAAAAACATTAAACGTATTTTTAGTTTAAAATAAACATTTAAAACAATTTTCTTTATATAATCTATCCAAAATTTTATAAATATCTATTTAAGTATTTTTATTAATTGAAATATACTATTTATTAAAGTAATAATAAATTTTTGAAATATTAAACTTTCTCAAGACCACCCAACTATTCTTTATTAGGTTTTCTCGTCGGTATTTCCCGAAGTGCGTGACTCATGTTTTCTACCATATTCATTTATCTCTTGCTTATTTACTAAGGTGAGTATCACACTCCCCCCTTTTAACTCATTTTTATTGTTTTGGGGAAATATGCGCTCTACTTATTTTAGTATTATTTAATACTTAACTTGCAGATGTTAGTCATGTGTGTGTACCAATTTATGCCTAACGTGTTATACGCTTACTTGCTTATTCGGTTGTACTGTCGTAGTAGTCATCGTCCAGTTCATCTGGCATCGTGCTCACCAACAACTTATTTAGCCATCGTCCAGTGCATCTGGCATCGTGTTTGTAAGGCCCAGTCACCGGTAACCCTACTTTCGTGTTGGATTTACTCATAAACACAGTTCTAAATATCAGAGTTAATTAAAAACTTTACGCGGAATATAAAACTTTCATAAAACATTACATATCAATTCATAATCATGTCTTAAAACATTCCTCTTGTCTTTCAAAATCAAAACATAACTTATAAAACATATCAGATCTTCAGATGCCAGGCTTTAGTCTTCTGCCATGTGTCCTCAACTCAAGCCAGCTGTCTCATCCTACTCACCTGCGTGCATACTAAAAGTCAGCTACGCTGAGTGAGTTCTAGTTAATCAGGCAACATACAATTTTATTCTCATATATTTCTTAACGTATCCGAAGACACATATTTCTACCTTAACCTCGTATAAATATCCATAGGAGGATCATCACGTAATATCTATTAAAAGAACCTTTACCATTACCATACTATATAGAATTTCCATAGGAGGAACACTCTGTATACTTTCCATAGAAGGAACACTTTACTATCCATAGAAGGAACCCTATACTTTCCATAGAAGGAACCCTATACTTTCCATAGAAGGAACACTATACTTTCCATAAAAGGAACACTATACTTTCCATAAAAGGAACATTATACTTTCCATAAAAGGAACACTATACTTTCCATAAAAGGAACATTATACTTTCCATATAAGGAACTCTATATATATCCATATAAGGAACACTATCTATAAGTTATTATCTAATATCCATGTAAGGAGCTAATCACTTCCCTTGACGATACGTGCAATATCCGAAGATCGTTCACGTACCGACAAGCTTTCATTCATAATGTTTATACATCATCCTCACATTACATACAATATTAATATCTTTATTTACATCCTGACAGTACGTGCAATATCCGAAGATCGTTCACGTACCGTCATGCAATCAATCATATCTTTCACATATATCATACACGACATACACATAAAATTATATCATTTCATTCATACTTTCTTACTTCCATACTTTCTTACTTTCTTTTGTATTAACTTACTTTCATATCTTACGTTATAAAGGACATTACGCCCTACATTCCTCGAGTATTATTAGGGCTCGGTTCCCTTTTCGCAACCATACAACCATACATTATCATTTCTTTCTTCTATTATCTCTATCATGTTCATACGCATAAACTTGCATAACATACTTACCTTATTCTTACTTACATACTTTCTTTCTTACTTACATACTTTCTTTACTTTCATAATCATACGTTTTAAAGAGCCTTTCGCCCTATAACCTCATAGATATTATAAGGGTCTGGTCCCCAACATCACAGATATTATAAGGGTCTGGTCCCTAACATCACAGATATTATGAGGGTCTGGTCCCTATCCTCACAGATATTGTAAGGGTCTGGTCCCTAACATCACAGATATTATAAGGGTCTGGTCCCTAACATCACAGATATTATAAGGGTCTGGTCCCTTGTTTTCGAATATTAGTAGGGTTCGATTCCCTCTTCATTACCATACAACCATACATCATACCTCGAGTATTATTAGGGCTCGGTACCCTTTTCGTAACCATACAACCATACAATCGTCATTTCCTTCTTTTATTAACTTTATTACGTTCATACACATAAACATACATATCATACTTACCATATTTATAACGTTACAACCTGACAGTACGTGCAATATCCGAAGATCGTTCATGTACCATCAAGCAATCATTCATACATATCACATATATCACATATGGCATACACTTATCACTTAGGATAAATGTATTAACAACACATCAAGTATGCACACAGCCCCGAAAACATAACAAGGAATGGGGCTAGAAACTCACCTGAACTCTGCCTCTTTTTCTGATAGCTGCAAATCCCTTCTTTAACTGAGCTCGGCTGACTGAACAAGTTACACGTATCAATTAACTATCACTTCTTATAATGTATTTCTATCTTCATATGACCCAGCGCCCCTGGCAGCGGGGTCTAGGGGCGGCAGCCCCTAGCAGGGTCCAAGGGGCAGAGCCCCTGGCTGGGGTCGAGCTGCCAGGTCAGCTTGGAAAAATTTTATTTTCGATAACTGCCTTAACACATTTTCCATTAGGTTTTTAATTTATTTTCTAAACGAACTTCACTTCAGGCGAAGTTAAACCTCGGGCGAACTTGGCTTCAGGCGAAGTTAAACCTTAGGCGAACTTGGCTTCAGGCGAAGTTAAACCTTAGGCGAACTTGGCTTCAGGTGAAGTTATCCTTAGGCGAACTTGGCTTCAGGCGAAGTTAAACCTTAGGCGAACTTGGCTTCAGGCGAAGTTAAACC
Source organism: Bidens hawaiensis (assembly GCF_021521415.1). Taxonomy (NCBI): domain Eukaryota; kingdom Viridiplantae; phylum Streptophyta; class Magnoliopsida; order Asterales; family Asteraceae; genus Bidens; species Bidens hawaiensis. Next base: position 87,780 of record NW_027498328.1, on the reverse strand, counting down.
TTAGGCGAACTTGGCTTCAGGCGAAGTTATCCTTAGGCGAACTTGGCTTCAGGCGAAGTTAAACCTTAGGCGAAGTTACGCTTGAAGGCGAAGTTACGCTTGAAGGCGAAGTTCATCAGGCGAACTTAATCTTGCAGGCGAAGTTATCGCGCTGCAGATCTGTTTGCCCATAAATCCTTCGTTTCTTAGCCAAATAACTCGATTTTGGTACCCACGGAATCGTATGATCGGCGCCTACAAATCCCAACCATCAAATCGGCCTAAAATCGACGTTTTAGGGGTCCGATTTGGGCAGTTTCGGTTTCGGGTCCGGTTAACCCATCCAATCCTAACCATTTACAGTAATATTAGCTTTGTTGGATTTGTTCTTACCTTACCAACTCAGATCTATCAACAAAATCTCGGGTCTCGGCTTCGAATCTTGATCGGTTAGAATGTGTGTGTTTTGAGTGTGCTTGGATAAAGATAGAATGAAGATATTTTGGGGTTTTGGGGGTATTTATATCCCTGAAATCCCATTCTCATTTAACCCATCTCAATTAATCCAAATCCATAACCAACGTCCATTACCCGACACTAGCCCGACCCATACCAACTCCTAATCTTTTATTTATTTCCAGATAACCCGAGTAAGCTTTCCCTCTATTATTAAGTAATATAATTAATATTATCTTGAAATTTCGGGATGTTACAGTGTTTATTGACAACTTGTTTACTTGCTTATACGGTTAAATTTCTTATCTCACTTGACACAGTTTGGACTTTTATTTATTACTAGATAATTATAAAATCTGGTGTTTTACTCACTCAACCTATTGTTGACAAAATTATTGTATTTTTAACGCATATGCAAGTCATCGAATGATTTGATTATTCAAGATCTTTTTGAAGAAACTTAGGATTGCATGCTAGAGAGAATATACAAGATTTAAATTTAGATTTTTGTCTTATTCGTTTTATCTATGGAATTATGTATTTTTTTATCTGAACTTTGTGGGATCATATGAATTTGATTAATAGATATTATCACTTCGAATATTGCATTATAGAACATTGAGAGTTGTGAGCAATCAGCTCACACCCCGGCATTTCTGCCGTAGGTTGGGGTGTGGCACCTCTATTGCATGAAAGCGGTGGGAAACTGTAACATCGTCTACATGTTATGCAAGATATGGAGAAAATGTGCAAAAGTCAAGGAAACAAAGATGTTTGGGGTGGATGGATTATGAAGCTTCAGGAGGCATACAGTTTGGATCCTCATGCAGAGCCGATTCCCATGGATCTCCAATTGTGCATGACGATGGAGATGGTGGTGCGAGTGCCGAAAACTAGAAACTTTCATTTTGTGGATTCCCGTGGTAGGGTGTGGGATCTAGAGGTTTCTGCCGACGAGGATGATGATATGCCATTAGCTCAGGTACGACGTACACGCCGTCGCCTCGATATACCACATACCGATTATGGTGCAGGCTCATCACAGCCTGACCCATACCCCTTTGTGAGCCTACACCATCTGATGACCACCTGATTTTACAAACTTGAGGGAGACGTGAGATATATTAGGGTAGTGGCGAAGCTTGGACGAAGAAGTCGAGGGGGCTGGACGAAAAGACACATTAAAAAATCCGTAAACAGAGGGGGCCTGGATCAAATTTTCGGTTGGAAATGGGTAAATTTACACTATGTATATAAAAATGTCGAACGAAAATGGGTAAATTTACACTGTCGCGCAAAAAAATGTAGGGGGTGGGGTCACCCCTTGCCCTAACTATCCTTCGCCATTGTATTAGGGAGCAGATGGACAGACACTGGCCACCAGAGGACTGGTAGGTACGATATGACACTGTAGGAGCCCTAACACTGGTGACCACTGACCCCCACGTTACTTGATGGATTCTTTAAGTTAAAATTTTATGGGTTGTTTGTTATGGTTGTGTTGAACAATGTTTATTTATGTTTGCTTTGTGTGGATGCATAAGACAATACTATTAAAACTATATATGGTGCCCGTTTGTAGTGTTGTATGGGTAATAAATACTCATACCTATCTTGTGTCTTTATATATTTTGTGTATTATGTTTTTGGTTGTGTTGTAGATTTTATGCAGGCAAGATTTAGTTTAGTGCTAAAACTTCCAAACAGCCTACATGGAGACAACATATGACAAATTTCGTCTCAACTCGTAGGGAAGTTTAATTCCTTTTTCGCCTCGTTTCCATTTAATTTTAAATATTTTCACATTGAGAACAATGTGAGATTTAAGTGGGGGAGGGGATTTACACTTGACCCAACCAAGTCTAAAAGGTAAAATTTGGAGCAAATTTTTCAAATTTCTGTTTTTGTAACAACAAAATCACAAGCTTTTTAAATTATTTTGACAAACCATAAACTAAGAAATAACGAGAAGCATTTGAGCAAGATTAATATACTTTAAAATATAGAAATATGGCTTGTAAAATTGAGAATTAACTTTATGCAAAATATTGCGTTTTCACCAAATCCTTTCGTTTGTGAAAATTAAGCCTTCATGCAGATATTCAGAAAAATACTCATATATTGGATACTTTTGAGTGAGTTAGGTACTTCTTGCGGATTAGAACTTGTCTAGAGTATTATATACGAGATTAGACGAAATTATGCATAAATATAAAGGTAATATATTTCCAAAAACTACAAACAACCACATAAATCGTATATCTATTACCGAAACACTAAACCGACCCAAAAAAAACCTATCCTACCAAATTACCCATTCACCGGTTGAACTCACCATTGGTGTGACTCTAAAGAACTGGAATGCATTCTTTTGATTTCAATTTACTTTGTTGCCTACAATTCACAAAACCTAGGTTGCCTCCAGGCCTTGGGGAGAGAATTTTTCTCTTTAGCAATGAGAAAAAGTGGCGCCAAGAGGAACAAATGCCACCATTTTGTGGAATTTTTAAAAGCGCAATGAAAAGGCGAGCAAAATGATAGGAACGATGCTTGGGCTGCAAAAATTGGTCCCATGAAGAAAAATGTAGAGTAAGTCAAACCCAATCCCAGTACGAATATGCCGAACTAATGAGGGTGAGGACTATTAGGCTCAAAGCCGAACGATTCTTTAGAGTTGGGAGTTATGTTCAACACATGATTAAGGAGGAGCTGATCCACATCTTGGATAAAACCGGTCTTGATGATCTGACCTTAAAAGAGTCATTAGGATTGTAAACAAAAATAAAAAAAATTTTAAAAAATGTTAATTCACCACACTTTGGGACGAAGAATGGAGCAATGGCAAGAAAAAGAAGAAAATATTGAAGAAGAAGAAGCCCGATTAATCATACCATTTCAAATAAATTTGCAAAAATACCCGACAAAAACCTATCACCCACATACCAAAACCTTTGGAAATATAATACTTTTGACACATACAACACTTCACAAAGTGGGTGGAGAATTGATCTCTCGACAAGCATATTTTGTGTAATTCGTATATTGGCTAAGAGTGTTTATATATACAATATTATGTTTATGTCCAGATATAAATCCGAGTGTGTGTGAACATTGCGAGCACGCAACGTTTTGCGTAAGATGAAGCTCTTAAAAGCAAACCATAGTTTTAAGAATCATATACTAACACATTTGCTCTTATGGATTACAAGGACTTTCTGAAATTTCTCGGGATGTTTAGCTTCGGTTGACGTTCTGTTTCGAAGAGTTTGTTCAAAGCTTGCTTGAGGACAAACAAGGTTCATGTGTGGGGAGATTCAATGTATATGAAATTATACATATTTTCAGCACTAAAATATCTCCAAATAAGCGTAATTTCGGTAACTGTATTAGAATAAATAACCACTAATGTTTATAATTTCTATCTATAGGTAAATATAGTTCTAAGAAATAAAACAAGCTGAAATACGAAGAAAAATGGAGATAAACGGTGAAAACAGAACTCAACACACCCCATGGTGAATCAAGACATGGTCATGCCTATAGCATAGGAAGTAAAGAAAAAAATCATGAAATAAAGACATGACCATATTAACCAGAACACACCCCATATCATCAAGAGCAAGAAGAAAAAACAAAATAGAAGGTTCAGAAGCAATACACGTGCAACACCCTGTCCCGGAACAGGCTGACGTGTCGCTATTACAGATATCATAATCCAAACACAATCCATTAAAAAAAGAAATCCCAAGGCAACCAACGGGTTCAAACAAACTGAAAGAAAATCCTATGTCATCTTTATTAAATACTAAAAACAAAAGAAAATAATAAAAGCCTTTATTCCCGAACTTCATTTTACTCTCATCACTGATTTCCCTGATTTCCCAGATTACTTGTGAACAAGAAATATACTGAAAAAGAAAACACGGCTGAGCCAAACATTGCTCAGTAACAGATAGAACAATAGTACATGTAAAGACGAACTTATGAAAAAGCAAACAAAAGAAATAGAACTCACACTAGAACCATAACTAAACTAACTGAAACTAATACAGATAAGAAATATAATACTAATACAGATGTTGATATAACTCAATCTACTAAATATCAGAACAGGATACAAAATAATAAAAATAAACATATACACAAGCAGATGCAGAAATATATAAACAGATGCAGAATCGGATACAAAACAATATAAATAAACTACACGACAATGATATATCCACAAAATAAGTCGTGTACACAGAAGCACCCAGAGCCGGAAACAAAGGGGTGCACAGTTAGCTAATCTATGCACCTATGAGATGGTATGAGTGGCGTACATGCATTATTCCAACCCCCATAAATCATATTAGAACTAGGATCGATCCATACGCCCCTAAGTGCTCTAACACTACACAAATACTAGTTTGAGAATCCATGAACTTTAATTATGCATTCTCACAACAAGTGCCATACCCGTCACACCCCAACCTAAGGCGGAAATGTCGAAGCATGAGCTTTGGTTTACAACTCACAAGGTATTATCATGCAATTTAAATGTGACAATATATAATTAATTAATTTAAAATTCAAGTACAACAATTCAAGGAAATTACAAAACGAAATCAAATAATCTAGTATAAGTTTTAATCCTAAATGTCATCTCTACGTGATCTTCATGAAACAATCCAATTGATAACCTGCAAATGCGTACAAAAAAGATATTTTTGTCAACAACATGTGTTGAGTGAGTAGATCACCAGTTTTTTTTATTAAAATATAATAATATATAAATAAAGAGCAAAACTGTAATCTGTGAGTATAAACAATCAAATCATTGAGTAAATAATGAGTGTCGGTAAAACCATTGTCATGTGAATCGGACGTTGGCTACTATGACATGATGTGATAAATGAGGGCGTCGGTGAAACCATTGTCATGCAAATTAGGCTTTGGCCACTATGACGGTCGTATGATCATACTATAATGTGATTACGATGGACCTCTCTGAATGCAATAAAATAAACAAATAAACATGTTAACAAATAGCAACCAATCATTCAACTAATACACACACAAAGATCACACTTTGCTAATGAGTATATGATAAAGTATGTAAGTAGTTAACAGGTACACATAAGTCCCCAAAACATTTGAAAACAAGTAAAACATGGCAGTAATTACACACCTTAATATTCAGGCGAGCTAAACGATAAAATAAAGATATTAAACGAGTCACGAGCCTTAAGCGAGCTGAGTGATCCAACACGAACTGACCTGGAACTTTTAGACAATAAACAATAATTAAAAATGAGATATATTGGCTGGAATAAGATAAAACGGATGTATAAAACTCAAGTTATGAAATTTTAACGTTTTAAGTGAGCTGGTACTGTTCAGAATCTGAACTTTGAGTCGGAATTCGGGTTCTGACCAGTACACTCAAAATTTCAAAACAAACATAAAAGTCTTTTGGCTCAAAAGCTAATTCCGATCGGAAGATAGAGAAATCAGATGGTCAAATATTTCAAATATTTTGACTATTATGCCTAAAACGGGCCGGAGAGCAATTTACTGACAAACCCCCATCAATCAGTAAAATTGATTGAGGGATTTTGTTAATTATAAAAAAAATAAGTGTTTTTCATTAAGATAACTTACCCAAAAGATGAATGGAACAATGAGGAAACACGAGTCAAAGGGTCTTGAAGCTTGAAAGTCAAACCGAAAGATGAAAGTTTTTGAAAAATACACCACCAACCATTATGAACGAATTTTTATAGAGATGGGGGCTGAGTTTCCAGATTATTTTAGGGTTTAGGAATATTTTTTGATTAAGTATAATACTCCAAAATTGTTCAATAGGGAATAGTTCATTTAAGGAAACCGAATAAGCTTATTATAACAAAATCGAACTAATAAACAATCAAAATTCATTTTTAATATTAGATGTGAGAATATGGACATGATTATAATATAATATAACTTATCTTGGGGTATACGTTTCGGGATTTGGGTCAAAAATAGTCCATGTACTTCTATGAATGCGATTTCTAGTCGTTTTAAGCGATTTTAACGGTTTTTAAGGGTTGTTTGACGAGTTTGAAAGCTAAGAAATATAAATTAAGTTTAACCAAATTAAATACTAATAAATAAAAAAGTTAAATAATTCGAAAGATCTGAATTACATTCTGAGTCGTGTAGGGCCCCGTACCCGGTAGCCCTACTTTAACGTTAGATTTACTCATAAACACAAATCTTACAATCAGAGTTAATTAAAACTTTTGCGGAAACGTTAACTTAAAGAATTCGTTACAAAACATTAAATCTTTTCTTTGATACAATAACACAAAACATTATATTTAAAACATCATTTTCTTCCATCTTCAAATGTCAGCCGTTCAATCAATGCCATGTGTCATCCTCATGCTAACTCTTTGGTCAAATCACCTGCGTACATACTAAAAGTCAGCTACGTTGAGTGAGTTCTGGTTAATCAAGCAACTTATCATACAACCACTACATGCATTATATACGTATCCGAAGACACATAGCCCACTATCTGACCTGCTTACCTTACCACTTAACCTCTTATTTACACCTACAACTTAGCCACTTTAATAACGAATCACGTTATGCCACTTTAATAACGAATAACGTTATGCCACTTTGATAACGAATAACGTTATGTCACTTTGCCACTTTAATAACGAAGTCACGCATAGGCTTACCCTACCACGTACTATCGTCATACCACTAACACCCTTACTAGACCCTTGCTACTTCTGTCACGCCTTACCTCTACTTGTCTACAACACACTTTATATCATTACATCATTTACATAATAACCAAGTTACATCATAACATTTACCCACACTAATAACCACTTGGGGATCATTCCCGAATGACGGTACGCGCAATATCCGAGGATCGTTCGCACACTGACTAACGTTACCTTCCCTGTCTACACGTGCAATATCCGAAGATCGTTCACGCACTAACAGGCATCCATTCATAACATATATAAATATATCACATCAAATTTTTTAGCATACACTTACCACTTAAGGTAAGTGTATTCACACTTCACATCGAGTATGCACACAGCCCCGAAAACATAACAAGAAAATGGGGCTAGAAACTCACCTGAATTCGGTTACGTCTTCCGTTAATGGTTATCCTTTTCTTGAGAAGTGCGCGAATAACTGTTTAATAATTGCAATATTAAATACTACTCTAACCACTCTCGTTGCTACTTAATTAATCTTACACGTCTAAGCTGGTTTTACTTCTTCTAATCATTACCCGGTTAGTTAATGGTTACTCGTTAACTTTTAAGGGTATCTTTCATAAATTAACAAATTTCAAGGACTATTATGCAAATATCTCAATCTTTTCTAAGTCCAGGGACTGTTCTTTCATTCTGCCAAACTTCTAGTTCGTTATCCAATCCTTAACGAATTGATCATCATAACGAATTGGACCTCGTAACGAACTGGTCCGTTGGTGAATTGAACTCTATAACGAACTGGTCCTTTCTAGTTCGTTATCTTCTTTTAACGAATGTCTATAACGAATTGGAGCCTATTCGTTATCCTTTCCATAACGAACTTGGACACGAACTGAAGCTAGTTCGTTAACGAACCACTTGACCATTCACCTTTAATTCGTTAAGCTTTCATTAGCGAGCCACTTTACGAACTGTCTTTAGTTCGTTAAATTCCGTTAACGAATAGGCTTAGGTCAGAGAATGTCAGAAACATTCTCTGACATTCCCCTTTATATTGTACACACTTTCCGGCGCCGTCATCGCCGGAAAAACGGGCGGTGGCCGGAAAAACGTATTTCAGCACCGTTTCACCACCGTTTTCACCGTTTTTCGTCCCGTTCGATCCAGATCTGAGCTAGGGTGACCCCTAAGCTCATCTTAGATTCGGTTTATACCCGATTCCACCCGGATCTCGTGACTTCAACGGTTTAACGATGTCGGCTCGTCGTTTCGTGACTAAATCTAACGGGTTTGGGTTCATACAACATCATACTAATCTTACCTCGGGTTGAAAACCGATTCTCCTTCTTCTTCTTCTTGGTTTCGGCTTGAGAGAGTAGGATGAGAGAGAGCTAAGTGTGTGGGTTTTGTGGTGTATGAAATATGTGTAAATGAATGATAAATGGGTAATTTAGGCTTATATAATTATGGATCATGGGCTTAAGCCCATGGTCTCATCCTTCTTTCCTTCATGACTCAAGTCCATAAGCCATATCCATTAACCAACACTAGCCCGACCCATACTAACTCCTACTCTATTTTATTATTTCTCCGCTTACCCGAGTAAACTTTCCCGCCAATATTAAATAATACAATTAATATTAATTTAGAAATTTCGAGATGTTACAAGTCTTCCCCCCCCTTAAAGAGGTTTCGTCCCCGAAACCTTACTTATCCCTTGAAAAGGGGAACACTTCTTATATTCGCACACTTTATTTAATCGCCTTTGCTTTCTAGGTTATCCTTCTTACTCCTGACTTGCAGTCATCGAGTGGTGGTCATGTGTTTTAGCTATTAAGGTAGCTTGTCCATGAGGCCCTCGATGTACCAAGTCTCGTCTCGTCTTCCCAAGGAACTTTGTTTTATATAATAACGCTAACTCCAAAGGCGACGCTTTACCACTACACAACTATTTATTATAACCAACATGCATTCAAGATAATTCATAAGTCATTCATACAGAATCACAAGAGGTCACAAGTAGTTCATAACATAAAAGGAAATCATTCTCATTCTTTAACAATTAAGCGAACATCCTTATACATTATTTAGCGTACTTTACCGTTACTGAGCTTGCTTGAGTGACACATGTCTATCTTGAACTGGCATCTTCCTTCTTTTCTTACTAAAATCTCATTCTCTGTTCGAGTCTAAGCATGTAGGATGCTTAAATCTCTCGAACTTTGCTCTGATACCAACTTGTAAGGCCCCGAACCCGGTATCCCTACTTTAACGTCGGATTTACTCATAAACACAGTTCTTACAATCAGATGTTAATTAAAACTTTGGCTGAAACGCTAACTTAAAGCATTCGTTACAAAACATTAAATCTTTTATTTGATACAATAACACAAAACATTATATTTAAAACATCATTTTCTTCCATCTTCATATGTCAGCCGTTCAATCCATGCCATGTGTCATCCTCATGCTAAGTCTTTGGTAAAATCACCTGCGTACATACTAAAATTCAGCTACGCTGAGTGAGTTCTAGTTAATCAAGAAACTTATCAGACAACCACTACATGCATTATATACGTATCCGAAGACACAAAGCCCACTATCTGACCTGCTCACCTTACCACTTAACCTCTTATTTACCCCTACAGCTTAGCCACTTTAATAACGAATGACGTTATGCTACTTTGCCACTTTAATAACGAATCACGTTATGCCACTTTAATAACGAATAACGTTATGCCACTTTGATAACGAATAACGTTATGCCACTTTGCCACTTTAATAATGAAGTCACGCATAGGCTTACCCGACCACGTACTATCGTCATACAACTAACACCCTTACTAGACCCTTGCTACTTCTGTCACGCCCTACCTCTACTTGTCTACAACACACTTTATATCATTACATCATTTACATAATAACCAAGTTACATCATAACATTTACACACACTAATAACCACTTGGGGATCATTCCCGAATGACGGTACGCGCAATATCCGAGGATCGTTCACACACTGACTAACGTTACCTTCCCTGTCTACACGTGCAATATCCGAAGATCGTTCACGCACTAACAGGCATCCATTCATAAAATATATAAATACATCACATCAACTTTTTTAGCATACACTTACCACTTAAGGTAAGTGTATTCACACTTCACATCGAGTATGCACACAGCCCCGAAAACATAACAAGAAAATGGGGCTAGAAACTCACCTGAATTCGGTTACGTCTTCCGTTAATGGTTATCCTTTTCTTGAGATGTGCGCGAATAACTGTTTAATAATTGCAATATTAAATACTACTCTAACCACTCTCGTTGCTACTTAATTAATCTTACACGTCTAAGCTGGTTTTACTTCTTCTAATCATTACCCGGTTAGTTAATCGTTACTCGTTAACCTTTAAGGGTATCTTTCATAAATTAACAAAGTTCAAGGACTATTATGCAAATATCTCAATCTTTTCTAAGTCCATGGACTTTTCTCTCATTCTGCCAAACTTCTAGTTCGTTATCCAGTCCTTAACGAATTGGTCATCATAACGAATTGGACCTCGTAACGAACTGGTCCGTTGGTGAATTGAACTCTATAACGAACTGGTCCTTTCTAGTTCGTTATCTTCTTTTAACGAATGTCTATAACGAATTAGAGCCAATTCGTTATCCTTTCCATAACGAACTTGGACACGAACTGAAGCTAGTTCGTTAACGAACCACTTGACGATTCACCTTTAATTCGTTAAGCTTTCATTAGCGAGCCACTTGACGAACTGTCTTTAGTTCGTTAACTTCCGTTAACGAATAGGCTTAGGTCAGAGAATGTCAGAAACATTCTCTGACATTCCCCTTTATATTGTACACACTTTCCGGCGCCGTCATAGCCGGAGAAACGGGCGGTGGCCGGAAAAACGTATTTCAGCACCGTTTCACCACCGTTTTCACCGTTTTTCGTCCCGTTCGATCCAGATCTGAGCTAGGGTGACCCCTAAGCTCATCTTAGGTTCGGTTTATATTCGATTCCACCCGGATCTCGTGACTTCAAAGGTTTAACGGTGTCGGCTCGTCGTTTCGTGACTTAATCTAACGGGTTTGGGTTCATACAACATCATACTAATCTTACCTCGGGTTGAAAACCGATTCTCCTTCTTCTTCTTCTTGGTTTCGGCTTGAGAGAGAGAGAGTAGGATGAGAGAGAGCTAATTGTGTGTTTTGGTGGTGTTTGTAATATGTGTAAATGAATGATAAATGGGTAATTTAGGCTTATATAATTATGGATCATGGGCTTAAGCCCATGGTCTCATCTTTCTTTCCTTCATGACTCAAGTCCATAAGCCATATCCATTAACCAACACTAGACCGACCCATACTAACTCCTACTCTATTTTATTATTTCTCCGCTTACCCGAGTAAACTTTCCCGCCAATATTAAAAAATACAATTAATATTATTTTAGAAATTTCGAGAAGTTACAAGTCTTCCCCCCTTTATGAGTTTTCGTCCCCGAAACCTAACTTATCCCTTGAAAAGGGGAACACTTCTTATATTCGCACACTTTATTGAATCGCCTTTGCTTTCTAGGTTATCCTTCTTACTCCTGACTTGCAGTCATCGAGTGGTGGTCATGTGTTTTAGCTATTAAGGTAGCTTGTCCATGAGGCCCTCGATGTACCAAATCTCGTCTCGTCTTCCCAAGGAACTTTGTTTTATATAATAACGCTAACTCCTAAGGCGACGCTTTACCACTACACAACTATTTATTATAACCAACATGCATTCAAGATAATTCAAAAGTCATTCATACAGAATCACAAGAGGTCACATGTAGTTCATAACATAAAAGGAAATCATTCTCATCCTTTCACAATTAAGCGAACATCCTTATACATTATTTAGCGTACTTTACCGTTACTGAGCTTGCTTGAGTGACACATGTCTATCTTGAACTGGCATCTTCCTTCTTTTCTTACTAAAATCTCATTCTATGTTCGAGTCTAAGCATGTAGGATGCTTAAATCTCTCGAACTTTGCTCTGATACCAACTTGTAAGGCCCGCCCCGAACCCGGTATCCCTACTTTAACGTCGGATTTACTCATAAACACAGTTCTTACAATCAGATGTTAATTAAAACTTTGGCTGAAACGCTAACTTAAAGCATTCGTTACAAAACATTAAATCTTTTATTTAATACAATAACACAAAACATTATATTTAAAACATCATTTTCTTCCATCTTCATATGTCAGCCGTTCAATCCATGTCATGTGTCATCCTCATGCTAACTCTTTGGTCAAATCACCTGCGTACATACTAAAATTCAGCAACGCTGAGTGAGTTCTAGTTAATCAAGCACCTTATCAGACAACCACTACATGCATTATATACGTATCCGAAGACACAAAGCCCACTATCTGACCTGCTCACCTAACCACTTAACCGCTTATTTACCCCTACAGCTTAGCCACTTTAATAACGAATGACGTTATGCTACTTTGCCACTTTAATAACGAATCACGTTATGCCACATTAATAACGAATAACGTTATGCCACTTTGATAACGAATAACGTTATGCCACTTTGCCACTTTAATAATGAAGTCACGCATAGGCTTACCCTACCACGTACTATCGTCATACAACTAACACCCTTACTAGACCCTTGCTACTTCTGTCATGCCCTACCTCTACTTGTCTACAACACACTTTATATCATTACATCATTTACATAATAACCAAGTTACATCATAACATTTACACACACTAATAACCACTTGGGGATCATTCCCGAATGACGGTACGCGCAATATCCGAGGATCGTTCACACACTGACTAACGTTACCTTCCCTGTCTACACGTGCAATATCCGAAGATCGTTCACGCACTAACAGGCATCCATTCATAAAATATATAAATACATCACATCAACTTTTTTAGCATACACTTACCACTTAAGGTAAGTGTATTCACACTTCACATCGAGTATGCACACAGCCCCGAAAACATAACAAGAAAATGGGGCTAGAAACTCACCTGAATTCGGTTACGTCTTCCGTTAATGGTTATCCTTTTCTTGAGATGTGCGCGAATAACTGTTTAATAATTGCAATATTAAATACTACTCTAACCACTCTCGTTGCTACTTAATTAATCTTACACGTCTAAGCTGGTTTTACTTCTTCTAATCATTACCCGGTTAGTTAATCGTTACTCGTTAACCTTTAAGGGTATCTTTCATAAATTAACAAAGTTTAAGGACTATTATGCAAATATCTCAATCTTTTCTAAGTCCAGGGACTGTTCTTTCATTCTGCCAAACTTCTAGTTCGTTATCCAGTCCTTAACAAATTGGTCATCATAACGAATTGGACCTCGTAACCAACTGGTCCGTTGGTGAATTGAACTCTTTAACGAACTGGTCCTTTCTAATTCGTTATCTTCTTTTAACGAATGTCTATAACGAATTGGAACCAATTCGTTATCCTTTCCATAACGAACTTGGACACGAACTGATGCTAGTTCGTTAACGAACCACTTGACGATTCACCTTTAATTCGTTAAGCTTTCATTAGCGAGCCACTTGACGAACTGTCTTTAGTTCGTTAACTTCCGTTAACGAATAGGCTTAGGTCAGAGAATGTCAGAAACATTCTCTGACATTCCCCTTTATATTGTACACACTTTCCGGCGCCGTCATAGCCGGAGAAACGGGCGGTGGCCGGAAAAACGTATTTCAGCACCGTTTCACCACCGTTTTCACCGTTTTTCGTCCCGTTCGATCCAGATCCGAGCTAGGGTGACCCCTAAGCTCATCTTAGGTTCGGTTTATACCCGATTCCACCCGGATCTCGTGACTTCTATGGTTTAACGGTGTCGGCTCGTCGTTTCTTGACTAAATCTAACGGGTTTGGGTTCATACAACATCATACTAATCTTACCTCGGGTTGAAAACCGATTCTCCTTCTTTTTCTTCTTGGTTTCGGCTAAAGAGAGAGAGTAGGATGAGAGAGAGCTAAGTGTGTGTTTTGGTGGTGTATGGAATATGTGTAAATGAATGATAAATGGGTAATTTAGGCTTATATAATTATGGATCATGATCTTAAGCCCATGGTCTCATCCTTCTTTCCTTCATGACTCAAGTCCATAAGCCATATCCATTAACCAACACTAGCCCGACCCATACTAACTCCTACTCTATTTTATTATTTCTCCGCTTACCCGAGTAAACTTTCCCGCCAATATTAAATAATACAATTAATATTATTTTAGAAATTTCGAGATGTTACAAGTCTTCCCCCCTTAAAGAGGTTTCGTCCCCGAAACCTAACTTATCCCTTGAAAAGGGGAACACTTCTTATATTCACACACTTTATTGAATCGCCTTTGCTTTCTAGGTTATCCTTTTTACTCCTGACTTGCAGTCATCGAGTGGGGGTCATGTAATTTAGCTATTAAGGTAGCTTGTCCAAGAGGCCCTCGATGTACCAAGTCTCGTCTCGTCTTCCCAAGGAACCTTGTTTTATATAATAACGCAAACTCCTAACGCGACGCTTTACCAATACACAACTATTTATTATAACCAACATGCATTCAAGATAATTCATAAGTCATTCATACAGAATCACAAGAGGTCACAAGTAGTTCATAACATAAAAGGAAATCATTCTCATCCTTTAACAATTATGCGAACATCCTTATACATTATTTAGCGTACTTTACCGTTACTGAGTTTGCTTGAGTGACACATGGCTATCTTGAACTGGCATCTTCCTTCTTTTCTTACTAAAATCTCATTCTCTATTCGAGTCTAAGCATGTAGGATGCTTAAATCTCTCGAACTTTGCTCTGATACCAACTTGTAAGGCCCCGAACCCGGTATCCCTACGTTAACGTCGGATTTACTCATAAACACAGTTCGTACAATCAGATGTTAATTAGAACTTTGGCGGAAACGTTAACTTAAAGCATTCGTTACAAAACATTAAATCTTTTATTTGATACCATAACACAAAACATTATACTTAAAACATCATTTTCTTCCATCTTCAGATGTCAGCCGTTCAATCCATGCCATGTGTCATCCTCATGCTAACTCTTTGGTCAAATCACCTGCGTGCATACTAAAAGTCAGCTACACTGAGTGAGTACTAGTTAATCAAGCAACTTATCATACAACCACTACATGCATTATATACGTATCCGAATACACATAGCCCAGAATCTGACCTACTCACCTTACCACTTGACCTCTTATTTACACCTATAGCTTAGCCACTTTAATAGCGAATGACGTTATGCTACTTTGCCACTTTAATAACGAATCACGTTATGCCACTTTAATAACGAATCATGTTATGCCACTTTAATAACGAATAACGTTATGCCCCTTTGATAACGAATAACGTTATTCCACTTTCCCACTTTAATAACGAAGTCACGCATAGGCTTACCCTACCACGTACTATCGCCATACCACAAAAACCCTTACTAGACCCTTGATACTTCTATCACGCCCTACGTCTACTTGTCTACAACACACTTTATATCATTACATCATTTACATAATAACCAAGTTACATCATAACATTTACACACACTAATAACCACTTGGGGATCATTCCCGAATGACGGTACGCGCAATATCCGAGGATCGTTCGCACACCGACTAACGTTACCTTCCCTGTCTACACGTGCAATATCCGAAGATCATTCACGCACTAAAAGGCATCCATTAATAACATATATAAATATATCACATCAACTTTTATAGCATAATTTTACCACTTAAGGTAAGTGTATTCACACTTCACATCGAGTATGCACACAGCCCCGAAAACATAACAAGGAAATGGGGCTAGAAACTCACCTGAATTCGGTTACGTCTTCCGTTAATGGTTATCCTTTTCTTGAGATGTGCGCGACTAACTGTTTAATAATTGCAATATTAAATACTACTCTAACCACTCTCGTTGCTACTTAATTAATCTTACACGTCTAAGCCGGTTTTACTTCTTCTAATCATTACCCGGTTAGTTAATTGTTACTCGTTAACCTTTAAGGGTATCTTTCATATATTAACAAAGTTCAAGGACTATTATGCAAATATCTCAATCTTTTCTAAGTCCAGGGACTGTTCTTTCATTCTGCCAAACTTCTAGTTCGTTATCCAGTCCTTAACGAATTGGTCATCATAACGAATTGGACCTCGTAACGAACTGGTCCTTTGGCGAATTGAACTCTGTAACGAACTGGTGCTTTCTAGTTCATTATCTTCTTTTAACAAATGTCTATAACGAATTGGAGCCAATTCGTTATCCTTTCCATAAAGAACTTGGACACGAACTGAAGCTAGTTCGTTAACGAACCACTTGACGAATCACCTTTAATTCGTTAAGCTTTCATTAGCGAACCACTTGACGAACTGTCTCTAGTTCGTTAAATCCCGTTAACGAATTAGGGTTAGGTCAGAGAATGTCAGAAACATTCTCTGACATTCCCTTTTATATTGTACACACTTTCCGGCGCCGTCATCACCGGAAAAACGGGCGGTGGCCGGAAAAACGTATTTCAGCACCGTTTCACCACCGTTTTCACCGTTTTTCGTCCCGTTCGATCCAGATCTGAGCTAGGGTGACCCCTAAGCTCATCTTAGGTTCGGTTTATACCCATATCCATTAACCAACACTAGCCCGACCCTTACTAACTCCTACTCTATTTTATTATTTCTCCGCTTACCCAAGTAAGCTTTCCCGCAAATATTAATTAATACAATTAATATTATTTTAGAAATTTCGGGATGTTACAAGTCGGGTTAAACATAAACGAATTCAAATACGAAAAACCCAAGATGTTACAATACCGTTGACACCCCAACGACAAGTCGGTAAAAGCTCGGGTAATAGAGTACTAAAGCTAAAACCATATAACTAAACATATTCTAACCGGAACATGCAATAATGTGTACAAAATAAATAATCTACTGCATGCTACAAAAAAATATTATATAAAATAAATGAGCTCAAAATATAACTGATGCGCATCGAAAATCAGATACTACAAAGTAACATAATGCAGTCAATACTATGAGTAAACGTGAACGGAAACCGTACTACGAAGAAAAGGAATATAATTAATACTATAAGTGAATGAAACAAAGTCGAGTAGTTCTCAAGTCGTGTTAGAACCTACATTGAAGTTATCTTCCAATTGACTTACCAAAGTTCAACTAGTTGGTTGATCTATTTTCCGGTGACGGAGAATTATATTTTAGTTTATTAACCTTATTATTTATAAATTTATTCTATTAATCTTTTTCCTTACATGATTAGGTTATTGTGTATTTTAATAACTTTGTCATTTAGCATTTGATCACCCTCGTTTAATATCTATTTAAATTGTCAGACACCTTAGAGTATTTATAATAATGTTTTGTAAAAAACCATTTTACTAATTGTAAGGCCTCGTTACCGGTTCCCTACACTGGACGTTGCATTTACTCATAAACACCATTCATAATATCAGAGTTAATTAAACCATTCGCGGAATATCAAAAACATTCAACCATATATTACATAACCATCATTTCTTGTCTTAACAAGCATTCGAATCATTTGATCATAAAAAATGTCTTTTAAATAACATAACATTTCATTGAGATGCCAGTTGTGACATCTGCCCCGATCCGACCCGACCCGACCCAGGTACCCGTTTCTCTGATCCGATCTCTTTCTTTTATGATTTAATATTTATTTATACTTATATTTTACTTTTAATAATAATAATATATTTTCCTTCCCGCCTCTTTCTCTCTCTTTCTTTCCGCCGTCCCGTCCCTCTTCTTCTCTCTTTCCGCCTTCTTTTCCCTCTTGTCGCCGTCCCGCCCTTAAGCCTTGAACCCCCTGTCCTTTGTTCCTTCCCGCCTAAGGTTGTCTGCGCAGCTCCACGCGCCAGACTCCTTACAAGGAAGCCGGCGTGAAGACCACCTGTTACTGCGATACGCGAGACGAACTGTCCCCGCAGCGCGCTAAGGATTTTAGTTCTTCCCGCGGCGCGCTATGGATACCGTTCTTCCCGCGACGCGCTAAGGAATATAGTTCCTCTCGCGACGCGCTTATAATTGAAGTTCTTCCCGCGGCGCGCTTAGAAATGTAGTTCTTCCCGCGACGCGCTAAGGTTGGTTCTGTCTGCCTTCGCGCTCGCGCACTCTTGACCTTCTGTGTCTGCCTTCGCGCTCAAGCTTTCTCGCGCTATGTCTTGAGTCTTTTCTTCTGTTTAATCCAGCCGTTTACTTTTGTGTTGTCTTATCTTCTGTGCTGTTGACCTGACCTGTCTTATGTCTGAAAAGCCACTTTTGGCGCAGCATGCGCACCAACCCCATTGGTTGACAGAAAAAGTGACTGACATTATCTTTTGAGATCTGCTTTTTCCATGCTTGACCAGTACCTTTATCTGACCCGCCCATGCCTGTTACTGTTCCCTGTCAGCTTTTCCTTGCCCCCTGCAGCTGCCATATCTTTTGATATCTTTTGCTTTTGGAATCTTTTACTTTTTGGAGATCTTTTCCCCTTTTCTAGGGATTGTGTTCCCTAGGGTTTCTCTATAAATAATAATATTATTTTTCCTAACACATCACACACAAACACTTAATTTAACCTCCTCTTTGCTCTCTCTGCCGTCTTCCTCTCTGCCTCCGTCTTCCTCCCTGTTCTGCCCTGCTTTTCCGGTAATATATATATTACATATAATAATTTACTTATTAATTATGCTAACTTATAATCAAGACTTAAAACAAATCATTAAAACAATAATCTTATTTATAGGTTAACTTGTGCTTGTTTAAAGTTGGTTCTTGCTTTATCTTTCACCGCATCGTTTATCATGTGAGTAATCTCGTACCTAATCCCTTTTTGCTTTTGATGTTTTGGGATGTTCATGTGTTCATACAAACTTAGAGTCTTAAACTGTTTATGAACTTTAGTCGCGCAGTATCCCATGTGTTGAGGACGTAGACTTGGCTGTTTATTTGTATGTGTGGATCATTAACCGTCTTGTCGGTCTATTCCGCAGTTCTCATGGTACCATTAGATGAACACGGGAGAACTATCGTTTATGATTTTCTCTTTTGTTTACACTTGCACAGTCTTTCTTGTTTGTGAGCTCAATTGTGAGCACTGGCAGTCTATGAATCTTAGAGTTGGTCCCGATCGGATTACACCCTTGTTGAAAACCAGACATACACATGTTGCGCGCGGATTTATTGTTATCTATGTATTGTATTAAACTTGATTTCTCACCAACACGCAAGTGTTTGACGTTTATTTTAACACATGTTCAGGTTTGCAGTAGCTGTTTTGGAGCTCGAGTACACGTAGGAAGTTTTCTTTATTTTGGACCTAGATTAAAATGTATCAAGACAAGTTATTGCTGTTCGAATATTATGATTTATGATATATTGTTTTATGATGATTTATCTTATGTTTACTTTGCGCGAGCGCGAATGAATGTATTTATTAAATATTGACACCCAATAGTGTCACGAGTAATGAAACAATATGTGGCGCCCCGATGTATAATCCGCCTTTGGTCGGGGTGTTACAGATTGGTATCAGAGCTCGTTGACTTTAGGATAGGTGGTTAGACGTAACGGCCTAGAATACCTAAGAGTCCCTTCTCGCGCATGAGAGAAATCTCATGTTTGCGCGCTTATTGTTAATTACTCGTTATTTATGAATATGCTCGCGCCTGCGCAGTATATGATTTTATGTTTTATTTCGCGATATTTCGATTTTTGTTGAATTTCGATTTTTATTGATTTTACTTACATATTCGTTTGTTGGATTTGAAAATCCGAAAAGTCATGGTGATACATGAATAGTTGATTTTCAATTTCCATTTACGATTATGTTCTGAGGTTGGAGACTTGAAAAGTCATGGTGATACATGAATTGTCAACCTCCAATACTCATTTTCTTGTATATTTTATATTGAAGATTGAAAAGTCATGGTGATACATGAATCGTCAATCTCCAATACTCGTTTGCTCGTATATTTTAAATTGGGAATTCGGAAAGTCATGGTGATACATGAATTGTCGATTCTTGATTCGAATTTGTTACCTTTATTAAGTCTGCATTTAGGGTCATTTATTTTACTTTAACTTTTGACAGTAACTGACTCCGTGAAACCAAGCTTTTCGAGGTTACTTTGCGCTAAAACCAAGATATTAACTAAAATTAAAACTTTTATAGAATGCCTCCGCTATCTCGCCGCCATCAGAGGAGAGAAGCCTCGCGCAAACGTAGGCAGCAATGTTCCCAGGAAATGGCCGCCGCAATAGCCCAAGCTTTGAGCCAAAACAATACCAACACCTCTGGGTACAACATTAAGTCCTTTAACGCGGGTAACCCTCCAAAGTTCACATGTCTTGAAGGAGCCACCGTGATGCTCCAGTGGCTTGAGAAAATAGAAAACACTTTCCTCCACACCCAATGCCCCTCAGACAGACGAACCCTATATGCTTCCAGTGTCCTGGAATCTAGAGCGCTTACATGGTGGAATGGAGTAGCTCATGCGCGTGGCGCAGAAGCTGCTTCTAGCATGACATGGGAGGAATTCAAGGAAATTCTGACGCGAGAATTCTGCCATCCCAACGAAGTTAAGCGCCTGGAGGAAGAATTTTGGAATCTTAAGCAATACAGCGGTGAAGCGAGCGAGTATGCGACGCGCTTCCATGAACTAAGCCTGCTTGTCCCTCACCTTGTTACCCCTTCCCGCCGAGCCATAGAGAAATTCCTTGGGGGTCTCCCCATGGAAATTCAAGATTCTGTATGGGCCAGAAACCCAGTTACCCTCTCTGACGCCATCGAATTGGCCGCTGTGCTCAGCGACAACCATGTCAGAGCAGGAACCCTGTTCCTGCGGGGAGCTGAGAAGACCAAACCTACCAAATCTGCCCCTGAACCAACAGAAACCAAACCAGAACCCTCAAACCATAACCAGAAACGTAGGCGCAGACAAGTTTACGCGCTTACCAGCCCGCCCATAGTCCAGCAACCCGCCTACCAACCTCCAGTTTACGCGCCTAACCCATTGACAGCCTACCCAACACCTCCTGTAGTCCACAACTATGCCCTAATCAATCCCGCACTCCCTGCCCCGCCAACTAAGAAACCCTACACAGGAAACCACCCCTTTTGCCCAACCTGTAGACTCCACCACCCACCTCAAGTCCCATGTCGACTTTGTACCCGATGTGGCCGCGCTGGTCACCTTGCAGAAAACTGTAGAGTCCTTCCCGCCAATCCAAATGCGCCAACACCTCCAGTCTACCCGCAAAACCCTCAACCAACCTACCAAAACCCACGACCCAGATCGTGCTATAACTGCGGTGATCCCAGTCATTTCCGGAACGCGTGCCCGAGACTACAAGTTCAGATTACGCAAGCGAATCCGGTGAACCAGATTTCGAACCAAGTGTCACGCGGACGAGCTTTTAACATAACCGCGCACCAAGCGCAAGCGAATAATGACGTAGTTAATGGTACATTTTTGCTTAACGGATTTTATGCTTCTGTACTTTTTGATACTGGCGCCGATCGAAGTTTTATTTCTCGCGCGTTTGAGCAGAAGCTTGCGCGACCGCGCAACGATTTAAAAGAAAATTTTTCAGTTGAATTGGCTAATGGCGAAACTGTTTTAATTAACTCAGTGATTAAAGATTGCACGCTTAACCTTAACGAAAACGATTTTCTGATCGACCTCATCCCCATGCCTCTTGGAAGTTTTGATGTTATTATTGGTATGGACTGGCTCTCGAAGAATCGCGCCGAAGTTATTTGCGCCAAGAAGATGATTCGCATACCTCGAGAAAATGGTGATCTTCATATCTACGGCGAGAAACCCTCCCGCGGTCTTAAACTGATGTCTTGCGCCGAAGCCCGAAGGCTCATGCGGAAAAGGTGTATTGCATTCTTAGCCCATGTGGTTAAGCCTGCTGAAGAAAAGAAGCTTCGCGATATCCCTGTTGTGCGTGATTTCCCTGAAGTTTTTCCTGATGATCTTCCTGGTATCCCTCCCGCTCGTGAAGTCGAGTTCCGTATTGATCTTGTCCCTGGTGCTTCCCCCGTAGCCAAATCTCCTTACCGTCTTGCGCCCGCTGAGATGCAAGAATTGGCAAGCTAACTTCAAGAGTTGACTGCTAAAGGATTCATCCGCCCTAGCTCTTCGCCCTGGGGTGCTCTGGTGTTGTTCGTTAAAAAGAAAGATGGATCATTTCGCATGTGTATTGATTACCGCGAGTTGAACAAACTCACCATTAAGAACCGGTATCCCTTACCGCGTATTGACGACCTCTTTGATCAACTCCAAGGTGCCTCTTGTTTTTCTAAGATTGATCTCCGCTCTGGCTATCACCAGTTGCGCATCCGCGATGAAGATGTTCCGAAGACTGCTTTTCGAACTCGTTATGGCCATTTTGAATTCTTGGTCATGTCCTTCGGTTTAACCAACGCACCCGCCGTTTTCATGGATCTAATGAATCGGGTGTGTAGGCCTTTCTTGGATAAATTCGTGATTGTGTTTATCGATGACGTTCTGATTTATTCTAAGACCAAGGCCGAGCATGAGCAACATCTTCGATTGGTGTTGCAAAAGCTTCGAACCGAGCAGCTCTTTGCCAAGCTCTCCAAGTGTGAATTCTGGTCTGATGAAGTACAGTTTCTTGGCCATGTTGTGAACAAGATGGGTATTCATGTCGACCCATCCAAAATTGAAGCAATCAAGAACTGGATTACGCCGACCACTCCTACCGAGATCCGTTCCTTTCTGGGCTTAGCTGGTTATTACCGGCGCTTCATTTCGAACTTCTCGAAGATCGCTTTGCCTTTAACCGCTCTAACGCACAAAGGTAAACCGTATATTTGGGGCTCGAAGCAAGAAGAAGCCTTTCTAACGCTCAAGCGTTTGTTGTGTGAAGCTCCTGTCCTTGCGCTACCTGAGGGTAATGATGATTTTGTCGTGTACTGCGATGCCTCCAACCAAGGTCTCGGTTGTGTTCTTATGCAACGAGGCAAGGTTATCGCTTACGCATCAAGGCAACTCAAGGTTCATGAAAAGAATTATACAACTCACGACCTCGAACTAGGCGCAGTTGTTTTTGCCTTGAAGATCTGGAGACACTACCTTTATGGTACTAAGTGTATCCTCTACACTGACCATAAAAGCCTTCAGCATATTTTTGATCAGAAGGAACTTAACATGAGGCAACGCCGATGGAACGAACTCATCAGCGATTACGATTGTGAGATCCGGTATCATCCTGGTAAGGCTAATGTGGTAGCCGATGCGCTCAGCCGAAAACCCTGCCAGCTTAACTGTATCTTGCCGCGCACGCAGCTTCACTTCGCGCCGATCCAAAGCAACCTTGAATCGCGTATTCGTGACGCGCAGCGCGCATCCATCAGTAATGGTAACCTTCGCGCCGAGTTAGCGTGTGGCGCGGAAGCGCACTTTGTCCCTAATCTGAGTGGGATTCTCTGCTATCTCAATCGCATCTGGATTCCCTTTGATGAGAATCTTCGCGCTGATATCCTGAGTGAAGCGCACAAATCTCGGTATTCTATTCATCCTGGCGCTGATAAGATGTACAAGGATTTGCGCATTACTTATTGGTGGCCCGGTATGAAAAAGGATATTGCTGTGTTCGTAGCTAAATGCCTGACTTGTTCTAAGGTAAAAGCTGAACACCAACTTCCATCTGGTTTGCTCGAACAACCAGAAATTCCTACGTGGAAATGGGAATGTGTAGCGATGGACTTCATTACCAAGTTACCTTTGACAACAAGCAAACATGATAGCATTTGGGTAATAGTGGATCGATTGACTAAGTCTGCTCACTTTCTGCCCATTCGTGAAAACTACCGTGTTGAGCAACTCGCGCAGCTTTATGTCAAGGAAATTGTCTGCCGCCATGGTACTCCTTTGAGCATCATATCCGATCGCGATGGCCGTTTTATATCTCGCTTTTGGAAATCTCTCCAATCTGCGCTAGGAACTCGCTTGGACATGAGTACGGCATATCATCCTCAGATTGACGGTCAGTCTGAGCGAACTATTCAAACTCTTGAGGATATGCTCCGATCTTGTGTTCTTGATTTTGGAGGTAATTGGGATTCACACCTGCCTTTGATTGAGTTCTCTTATAATAACAGCTATCATTCCAGTATCGGTATGGCCCCATTTGAAGCACTTTACGGTCGTAAGTGCCGCTCCCCGATTTGTTGGAGCGAAGTGGGAGAAGCTCAAATCACAGGACCCGAACTTGTTCAAGAGACAACCGATAAAATCGCTAAGATCCGTGATCATCTGCTGACTGCCAGAAGCCGACAGAAGAGTTACGCAGATCGTAGGCGGAAGCCTCTCGAATTTCAAGTTGGTGATCTTGTTCTCCTCAAAGTGTCGCCCTGGAAGGGTGTTGTCCGCTTTGGGAAGAAAGGTAAGCTTGCTCCTCGATATGTTGGACCATTTAAGATTCTCGCGCGTGTAGGAAAAGTTGCCTACAGACTTGACCTGCCGCCCGCGCTCAGTAATGTGCATCCAACGTTCCATGTATCCAATCTCAAGAAGTGTTTAGCCGACGAGAACCTTCACATTCCACTTGATGAAGTTCAAGTTGATGAATCTATGCATTTCATTGAGAAGCCTGTTGAGATTATGGATCGCGAGGTTAAGCAAATCAAGCGCAGTCGCATCCCTATCGTGAAAGTTCGCTGGGAGTCCAAGCGCGGAGCCGAGTTTACATGGGAAAGGGAAGATCAAATGAAGATCAAGTACCCGCACCTGTTCTCTGCGCAACCTACTTCGAGATAAATTTCGGGACGAAATTTCTTAAAGTAGGGGAGACTGTGACATCTGCCCCGATCCGACCCGACCCAGGTACCCGTTTCTCTGATCCGATCTCTTTCTTTTATGATTTAATATTTATTTATACTTATATTTTACTTTTAATAATAATAATATATTTTCCTTCCCGCCTCTTTCTCTCTCTTTCTTTCCGCCGTCCCGTCCCTCTTCTTCTCTCTTTCCGCCTTCTTTTCCCTCTTGTCGCCGTCCCGCCCTTAAGCCTTGAACCCCCCTGTCCTTTGTTCCTTCCCGCCTAAGGTTGTCTGCGCAGCTCCACGCGCCAGACTCCTTACAAGGAAGCCGGCGTGAAGACCACCTGTTACTGCGATACGCGAGACGAACTGTCCCCGCAGCGCGCTAAGGATTTTAGTTCTTCCCGCGGCGCGCTATGGATACCGTTCTTCCAGCGACGCGCTAAGGAATATAGTTCCTCTCGCGACGCGCTTAGAATTGAAGTTCTTCCCGCGGCGCGCTTAGAAATGTAGTTCTTCCCGCGACGCGCTAAGGTTGGTTCTGTCTGCCTTCGCGCTCGCGCACTCTTGACCTTCTGTGTCTGCCTTCGCGCTCAAGTTTTCTCGCGCTATGTCTTGAGTCTTTTCTTCTGTTTAATCCAGCCGTTTACTTTTGTGTTGTCTTATCTTCTGTGCTGTTGACCTGACCTGTCTTATGTCTGAAAAGCCACTTTTGGCGCAGCATGCGCACCAACCCCATTGGTTGACAGAAAAAGTGACTGACATTATCTTTTGAGATCTGCTTTTTCCATGCTTGACCAGTACCTTTATCTGACCCGCCCATGCCTGTTACTGTTCCCTGTCAGCTTTTCCTTGCCCCCTGCAGCTGCCATATCTTTTGATATCTTTTGCTTTTGGAATCTTTTACTTTTTGGAGATCTTTTCCCCTTTTCTAGGGATTGTGTTCCCTAGGGTTTCTCTATAAATAATAATATTATTTTTCCTAACACATCATACACAAACACTTAATTTAACCTCCTCTTTGCTCTCTCTGCTGTCTTCCTCTCTGCCTCCGTCTTCCTCCCTGTTCTGCCCTGCTTTTCCGGTAATATATATATTACATATAATAATTTACTTATTAATTATGCTAACTTATAATCAAGACTTAAAACAAATCATTAAAACAATAATCTTATTTATAGGTTAACTTGTGCTTGTTTAAAGTTGGTTCTTGCTTTATCTTTCACCGCATCGTTTATCATGTGACTAATCTCGTACCTAATCCCTTTTTGCTTTTGATGTTTTGGGATGTTCATGTGTTCATACAAACTTAGAGTCTTAAACTGTTTATGAACTTTAGTCGCGCAGTATCCCATGTGTTGAGGACGTAGACTTGGCTGTTTATTTGTATGTGTGGATCATTAACCGTCTTGTCGGTCTATTCCGCAGTTCTCATGGTACCATTAGATGAACACGGGAGAACTATCGTTTATGATTTTCTCTTTTGTTTACACTTGCACAGTCTTTCTTGTTTGTGAGCTCAATTGTGAGCACTGGCAGTCTATGAATCTTAGAGTTGGTCCCGATCGGATTACACCCTTGTTGAAAACCAGACATACACATGTTGCGCGCGGATTTATTGTTATCTATGTATTGTATTAAACTTGATTTCTCACCAACACGCAAGTGTTTGACGTTTATTTTAACACATGTTCAGGTTTGCAGTAGCTGTTTTGGAGCTCGAGTACACGTAGGAAGTTTTCTTTATTTTGGACCTAGATTAAAATGTATCAAGACAAGTTATTGCTGTTCGAATATTATGATTTATGATATATTGTTTTATGATGATTTATCTTATGTTTACTTTGCGCGAGCGCGAATGAATGTATTTATTAAATATTGACACCCAATAGTGTCACGAGTAATGAAACAATATGTGGCGCCCCGATGTATAATCCGCCTTTGGTCGGGGTGTTACACCAGTGTCTTCAATTCCATGCCATGTGCTTCCCCTCAAGCGAGCTGCCTCATTCTACTCACCTGCGTGCATACTAAAAGTCAGCTACGCTGAGTGGGTTCTAGTTAATCATACTACATACAATCTGTTAACATACTTGCACACATGCCCGAAGGTGTGTACATTATTCATACTTTATTTTACATGCATAACTATCCATACTACGTAAAGAGCGTTCCGCCCTATAACCTCACTGATATTATAAGGGTCTGGTCCCCAACATCACAGATATTATTAGGTTCTGGTCCTATCCTCACAGATATTATTAGGGTCTGGTCCCTATCCTCACAGATATTATTAGGGTCTGGTCCCCATCCTCACAGATATTATTTGGGTCTGGTCCCTTTGTTTCGTGCCACTGTACCATACCTGTCTTTACATACTATCCTTGACGATACGTGCAATATCCGAAGATCGTTCACGTATGGTCAACATATCTTACGTACATCATTCATACATAATATATATATATATATCATAAATACGTCATTCATACATCATATACACCAATCATATCTTTAACTACTACCTGGCGGTACATGCAATATCCGAAGATCGTTCACGCACCGTCAAGCAATCATCATACATAAATCATACGAGGCACACACTTACCACTTAAGGTAAGTGTATTAACTATCAAATCGAGTATGCACACAGCCCCAAAAACATAACAAGGAAGTGGGGCTAGAAACTCACCTGAACGCGATTACGCTCAGCGTTTATGGTTATTCCTTTCTTGAGATGTGCACGACTAACTATATAACAATTACACGTATCAATTAACTAGCACTCCCATATCGCGTTTCTAGTCTAATTATAACCCTCAACAAACGGGAGTTTGGGGGCAGGGCCCCTGGCAGCGGGGTTCTAGGGGAGGCAGCCCCTAGCGGGGTCCAAGGGGCAGAGCCCCTGGCTGGGGTTAATATTTTCATTAACTGTCTTAATACATTTTCCATTAGGATTTCATGATAATATTTTATTGTTAACCTCTTAATCCTTTAAGATATCTTCTAAAAATTAATAAAGTCCAAGGGCTATTTTGTAATTAATTCATTCTTTTTCTAAGTCCAGGGACTGTTCTGTCATTTTGTTAAACTTCTAGTTCGTTAATCAGCTCTTTAACGAGCTTATCATAACGAACTGGTCTTTGTAACGAATTGGACCCTCTAACGAACTGGTCCTTATAACGAATCAGTCCATATAACGAACCAGTCCATATAACGAATCAGTCCATGTAGCGAATTGGACCTTCTAATTTGTTATCTTTTTTAACGAATGATCATAGCGAATTGGGAGTTAGTTCGTTATCTTTTCCTTAACGATCTTGAACACGAACTAAGTCTGGTTCGTTAGGCTTCCTTTAACGAATCATTAGACGAATTACCCCTAGTTCGTTACTTCCCGTTAGGTCAGAGAATGTCTCAGAAACATTCTCTGACATAACCTTCCTCGTACCCGCCGCCTTTCCGGCGCCGCCGCCGGAAACCGCGGCTTCACCGGAAAAACAAGATCTGACTCGTTTTCCACCGTTTTTCGTCCCGTTCTATCCAGATCTGAGCTAGGGTGACCCCTAAGCTCATCTTAGGTTCGGTTTATACCCGATTCCACGGGGATCTCGTGACTTTAACGGTTTAACGATGTCGGCTCGTCGTTTCAAGACTAAATCTAACGGGTTTGAGTTCATACAACATCATACTATCATTACCTTGAATCGGGATCGTTTTTTTATATATTGGTTCAGCTAGAGAAATGAGAGAAATTAGAGATAACATAAGTGTGTGTTTTGGTAGTGTATGAAATATGTGTGAAATGAATGATTAAATGGGTAATTAAGGCGTATATTATTATGGGTCATGGGCTTAAGCCTATGGTCTTTCTCTCTTTCCTTCATAACCCAAGTCCATAACCCATATCCATTTAACCCAACACTAGCCCGACTCTTAATAACTCATATTTTTATTTTATTAACCGAAACTTGAAAACGGGATGTCACACTAATCATCACCTACTTGTAGATGATATACTTATAAGCAAACATACTATAAAATAAAAACTTTAAAACTTGTAGACATCGAATTATATAAAGAAGAATTCATATCTTACGCTTAATGAGTTTAAACACCGAAACGGGTCATTTATATATTTATTATCAAAGGATTTTGATTACCATCTAGTCGGTCTACCCGCGCTTCGGGGCGGGGGCATGAAAATGACAATTATTGGTTATGTTGTGAAATCCGTTACGCCATTGCTTACATTTTCCTTTTGCAACATCAAAGTTATAATTGACAAAATTTACAATGAGGTCCAATCGCCAGTACTTGAGTCCTTTCCCATCCATTCTTGAAATAATCAGCCAATAATTTTATTTGAAATAATCAGCCAATAATTTTATAAAAGTATTTTGCTTTTGTAAAATGAAATTCTTGGGGAAAAATAATTAAAGAAACAAATCAACACACGCAAAAAAACAAAAAACAAGAACAAATACATTGTTGTTTTATCTATACACTACCTCTACGATGTGATCACTGAGTCATCGTAGCTAATGAAGCTCAGAAAAGTTTAAAAGTATCATCATACAACAGCTTCAAAGCCACAAATAGAGAACAATGTAACATAACAGAGGGTGCCACAAACTTAAAAATTCCGCCGCCACCATAGAAGCCGGCAAAGCGGGTAACGCCCAGTCATATTCTTACCATCATAAACTCAAACCAAAAGGTTCATATCCACATACAGAGAAAAACATAGCACGCCACCATCATAGACGGTCGGAACCGCCGGCAACGGCAGGCCACCCCAACTCTTTATCTCTCTAGAATAACCTTCCAACTTATCGTACTCAAACCAAAAGGTTCGGAGCCAGAAACAGAGAACAACATAACGCACCACTGCCATAGACGGTCAGAACCGCTGGCAACGGCATGCTACCGTCCAACTCCTCGGTTGTCTCTCTCCAATAACCTTCCAAGCAATTGTTTCAGTCTCTAGATACAAATGCAAGACTGAGAGATCTTGATGTTTAGAGAGAGAAAGCTTGGAAATGAGAAAGAGATATGAGATAAATGATAGATTGATAGAGTAAACGTGTGAGAGAAAGCAGATGAGAGTAAAGATGAGTAGGTAATGCAATTGTCAGAGCATCAAACGGTCACACATTGCAAAGCAATCAACATGATTTGGCAAAATTTAGATGCTATAGCAAATAGTACAATAATGGGGTGTTTGGGATTCCTTGTTTAAGGTAAAAAAAGCTTTTTTTATGATAAGTTGAAAAGGTCTTATGGCTTTCTAATAAGGAGTTTTAAAAAAGGTGTTTGGATTAACATAAAACAATAAGTTGTTTTTCAAAAAATGTTTGGTTAAACTTATTGATTTAAATGACCAAAAAGGACATGAGTTAGCAATGGGTGGAATGGAACTTGGAGGGTGGAATGGGTATTCTAATCATATAAGAAGATAATTTAGCAAACTCCTACTTATTGAAAACCCTTATTTTGGCTTTGTTGATAAGGAGAAATGGAAGAGGCCTTATGTGTTCATAAAAACTTTGTTAACACAAAAATGACTTATTCAACAATCATAAGTCATAAGGCAAGGAAAATAAGGAATTCCAAACACACCCTAAGCTTCAAAAATTATAGAGGTAGAATAGTACCCAGTTGTGAGTGACACCGATCTTATAAATCAATATATATATATATATATAATTTATGACTTATGTGTATCCCTCTAGGTTAGAAATACCTTTCCGTTTAAGATTTTAGTCGCCAGAACGAAACGGACCTCAAGGCTGGTATTAAACCAGATTTTTACAAGCGCATGATCAGGGTTAACAATGAGCATACTATTACCTAATAGCTGAACGAAATCAATTGGATTTGCAGGAAATCGAATGAACACTGGAACTAATCGCTACCGAAAAACTAACGACGATGCTAAGGTTACCGTGGTGGCGGATGATTTTCTTTGCGAGGCTAGTTTAGGGTGGTGGTGTGATGTGATGGTGAGGCTTGTAGCACGCAAAATCTGGTAGGGTTTCGTGACTTGGGGTTTTATACATCGTCATAGATAACGGGATGACACACCAAAATCTATTTTGGCAAAATCTCCGGTGGATTTATTGCGGTGGATTAGTTTGAAAAGGCTGATGGGTTATTAATTAATATTGATTTATTTTATTGATCCACTATACTATATGATTTAATAATATTATAATAAATAATTAGGTTTCTCATTCTATTCAAATCATGATGTGCATACGTATTATCTTTCTTGTTTAATATTAATTAATTAAATAGCAACTGAGATCCCAACAAAATCTCAAATTCATAAATATCTATTAAATTTATAACTGCACTTGAATAATAATCATATTTTGTTATCTAAAAATTCAAGTTATTATTACACGGCCATGCCTCCCCATGGACAAAGGTTACTTAGGGCCGGAGATCTCCCCCCCCCCCCCCAATTTTTTTTTTTTTTTTTTTTTTTTTTTGCATGGTAGTGTAAATAGACCATTTTTTCGTCCGAAAATTTGTATACGTAGTGTAAATTTACCCGTTTTGGACCGGAAATATGAGCCCGACCCCATATTTTATAATTTTTATAATACATTTTGAGTCCCCCTCCCCCGACGAACTCCCCCAAGTTTCTCCACTGACCGTCCCAAGACACGGCCATACCTTCAAGTACAAGAGAAATGACAAAACTGATGGAATTTGGACTGTTGTGGAACACAACACGATTGTGTCTTGCTTAACACGGCCGCGTTAACCCATAGTTGTACGACCTGACAAAGAACAATAAATGTTGCAGGACAAAAATGAAGACACCGTCGTACCCCACTCAACACGGTCGTGCCTTGGAGAGGCATTAACTACACATTCACTCCTCCCCGACCACCTCTTTTTACCATCATTAATAAGGGAATTAGTCTCATCCATCCGACCCTTGAAGATTAAGAAGATTAAGATTTTGGGAGAAGTCATTAGCATCAAAGATTAGTCATCTAAACTGGTTAGCTTATTTCAATTTGATCATGTTTGTAACAATTACTTTGATAATTATCATTATGCTTATTAGTGGCTAAACTTCCATAGTATCATATTAGTTTATAATGAATCTTAAATGAAGTTTAATAATGATAGTAAAACATGTAATGGGCCTTTAATAATTAATGGTTATGTTGCAATTATTACTTGATGAGTAATGTTAAAATACTCTTAAAAGATCCCACGAGTGCTAAGCTTGACGATAACCCAAGAAATTGCTAGTCTAGCGAAGCCTTGACAAACCTTAAAATAGACACACCCTGAACTTTATAAGTCGAGAAATCGCTATTTTTGTGAGGACTTGGTTGATAAATTAAGAACCCTTAAGATGAACCACCAAATACCTAGCTTGACGATAAGCCGGGGAACTGCCACTCTTGTGAGGATTTGAGGAATAACTTAAGATTCTTTAAAAGAGCCGCCAAGATTCCGAGCTTGATGATAAGTCGAGAAATATTTGATCTTTTATGGGCTTGGTTGGGGAAAAACGTGAATCCTAATATTAACATGGACCAAATGGAATATTAGTAGTGATTGACCATTTTAAAATGAGGATTATCAACAATGTTGTGAAAGCGGATTGTTGATGTTCATCCACTAAAGTCGGTTAATTACTCGTTAAGTGAGTGTGCAACATAACCTATTCTAATCAACTCTTGAGTGGTTGTTACATAAGTTCTATAATTGTTAAACAATTATGTGGGTTAATACTTGGTAATTCAGGTTAACCCTTTATAACTCAACTAATCTTAATTGGTATTTTATGTATGATACAAAGGTTGTTATTACTAAAATATCAAGGACAAGTTTTTGGAATGCTCCAACTTAGGGATTGTCTCATCTTTAAAGTGATTTAACTTATCTTTATCAAAAACCACTTGTTTACATAAAATGATGTTTTAGTAAAAGGAGTCAAGAGTTATCTCTTTCTTTAATTATCACGGAATAACATGACTAACGATGTTATTCTCACATTTACTCACCATAGCAATTTCATATCACATATTTACTAATCAACTATTAAACCAAGTTAAGAGGAGTTTTAACCAAGATGATACATTTTTATCTTTGATCTTCTTTATATCTAAAAATATTAAAACGCGAAAATATTGTCTTTTAATTTTAATTTACGTTTCTTTAAACTCATTTACCAAAACCAAAACCAAAATGATTTTCATTTCTAGTTAAAATAAATACAACAATTAAGTAGTAAAAATCTATAAGTATGACCGTGGATCGATACTTGGTTTTTACCTCTATTCGTTTACTCTCTATTCGTATTGTTCATATTCGTTTACTCTCTATTTGTATTGTTCAATTAACGAATCTCCAAGCCTTAGAAGTTTATAAAATAATCAAGTTCAAATTATTCGGTTATAAACCGTAAACAATCTAGATATATTAGCGATATAACAAGTATTAATCAAGTATGTATAATTATAAAGTTCAAGGGTCAAAGAGTAAACAAAGTTTAAAAACAAATTACAAGGATATTCAAAGTTAAAGGGCTAAAAGTGTAAGTTATTTAAAACAACAATAATAAAATAAATAACCCAGCCCCCTTCCCCGTCCCCCCCCCCTATCTCGTTTTTCCGGCAAGAAAGTCCAGCGGCCGGAAACAGCGTCGGCAAACTCAGTCGCCACTCTTTTTCACTTCGCCTGATCCGTTAATCATCCCAAACGATTTCTCCACTAATTATAAACATTATTACGCGATTAATTCACAATTAACAACCCATTTAACACCCACTAATCACCTAAACCGCCGGGTATTATTAAGATCGTAATAACTCGAATTAATCATCAAACAATCCAATTGAAGCTATAAATAGGACACTAATCCTCGTCTAAACGTGCTGCAAATATAACATTTCACAAACCAACTGTTTTTAACCTCGAATTTGTTCTTATCATTTCGGTTCCGGCCAAGCTCCGTTCACCGTCTTTCCGGCATCATCCAAGGTGATTATTATATGGTTTTGGTTCGTTTCAACCCGACTAATAAAACCCCTTACATCAATTCAACAAATATGGAACAGATTAGGAGGATTGAACACCTAGTGTTTAAAGGAAGAAGATGAACTTGAGTTATTATATTTATGTTTCTGTTTTAAATCTTATAACACAAAATCAGTTTGGTCCAGTGGTTGAGTGTGTTTGCTGTGGTCATGAAGACCCGGGTTCGAACCTGAATCACTGCAGATCCATTTTATATTTTTTTAAACCATTTTATTAGTTATAATAAATCTTATATATATATATATATTTATAAATCATTATAAAATAAATAAAATCATTTTTGTAGTTAAATAAAAAATTTTTTAGATTACTTTAGCATTTCATCCAAGAACCCAACTTTTACAAACTCAACCCGTTCGTTAAAACTCGTAAAATAATTATATAAATATATATATATATATATATATATAATATCGTGGTAACTTTATAAATTCTAAACCGACAAGCGTTTATAATAAATAAAACATACCGGTAGCGTTAAAATTCTGTAAACATTAATCAATATTCATCTTACAAGTTATATTATAAATTGTTAAAAACCCATTAGACTTAATTACTAAAATACATTAAAATGTGTAAAAGTATATATACAAACAATAATATATGGACTTTAAAATCGACATGTTATTTCCATTAATTACTTAGTAATTCTCGTGTTCTTATTATTTTAGCCCGTTTGATTCGAACTTTTAGTTTCATATAACACGCTTTCCGTTTCATTATCAAGTTTGTCATCCAAATTCCAAAGGTGAGTTTCTCAACCCCCCCCCCCCTTACCCTTTTTAACTATTTTGGGGGTAGTATATATATCTTATAAACAATTCAATTTCATTTATTCATTATTTACAAACTACAATTTATTACATGGACTTGTGTGTTTACATGCTTACTGGCTCGAATATTACGTGCTCATGGTTTTCTCATTAAGTATGATTATACGCCCCCTTTGCACTCAGGACCTCGATGTTGTGAGTGGAATAGGGACCCCCGATCCGAGTACGTTGGTTGCTACTAACAGAAAAGACACTTACTTACGCTATTATCTAAGTACGTTCGTGCACAATCCCAACTGGAAAGGACTTTACTTGCTCATTTACACTGGTTCATGGAATTCTATGATTTTTATGTACTTATATCAAAACTTGTGTGAACTCACTTAGTTGACTTTATTTTATATATATGTTACATGTACAATTATTAGAGGAATAAACGGTGAAGACACTAGAACTTAGGTTATATTAATAAATGGACAAGTTGTTTGTTCTTTTATTTTCTTTGTATTTCTTGTTACAAACTTGTGTACTTGATGTTTAAATTAATTAATGATACTATTGTCACCTAATAGTGTCACATGTGTTTTGAGCAATCTGTACGTCACACTCGGGCGTATTTCGCTTTAGCCAGGGTGTTATAATTGTTTTATAATATTATTGTTTAATTATTTATATATATATATATAATTACAATTTTAACTTTATGCCAATTTTAACCCAAGCTAAAACTATTTCCCTATTATGTTCCCATTTTCACTCTTCAGGGACTGAAGTGAAAATTATAAATTATTATTATTTTTTGATCTACCATACTCGTCAACCAGTTATCCGACCCTTAAACTCGTACCCGATGACCCATTGTGTTGTCTTGAGCCACAATTTTCGTTGTAAACATGGAATTGATTCTTTGCTGATCAATGTGGCTCTTTTAGCGGTCACACCAACACTTTGATTAAGGTATTAAGATCAATTTGATCTCGTACTCAATAATAACAAAATCCGTCAATATCAATATGTCGTTTTACCATATAGAATCGATTATAATTCGGTTAAACATATCCACACCATTCCCTCATCATCACAAAGCCAACCTCTATGGTTAATTACGTTATTAATCGCTGCGAGTACCCTTTTCGTAACCACGTTCCTGCCGGCTATGTATTGTTCTTTCTGACCATCAATTAAACATCATTCAGGTAATTAATATGTGTAACATTATCGTATTAGACCCTATTTCATTAATACTAAGTTCAATTGATCAATAATCTAGTTGTGTAGTGGATTTATAATTCTAGGGTCTGTTCATCAAAAGGGGGGGTTTAATCTGTTAATGCATTTAAGTTATAATTCTCAAGCATAACCACCTGACACCCCCAGCACAGCTGGTGGGTATATATGTTCAAACCAATGAACCGGCAGGAGCGCGGGTTCGAGCCTTACTTGGCGCTGTTTGGTTGTTTTATCTTTTTTAAGGGTTTAAATACATATTTAATTATCATAATTATTTTTAAATATTAAATAAACATTAATTTACTTAACCAACATCACCACGTTACATCTTTTGTCAAAATCTCGTTAAAAGCTTTCATTTACGTGTGTGTGTGCGTGTGTGTGAGTCTAATTGTGTGTGTGTGTGTTATAAGTATATTTGAATAATAATAAATTATCGTTATTTTATTAAAAACCCGACACCATTATTGGTGTTTTATTGTCGTAGAAAATCATTATAAATTTGTAATATTGATTATATATATATATATACTGAAAAGATCCAATACACTAATGCTTATCGTACAAATACGTACGCGAATTCCGTTAATACATATCCAATCAATCATTGCTTCACCGAAAAAAACATTTTTGGATGGTTAATCGATCAATTTTTCACTTTTTTCACAAAGACGGTTTTTGAGCATTTAACGAGTGTTTAATGAGCGTTTAAGATTTTGTGAGCGTTTTCTGAGCGTTTTAGGTTTTTGCCTTTGAGCGTCTCGCGTACCTACCGTACGTTAAGCATTAGCGTACAGTAACTGCACCCTATATATATATATATATATATCATTTTTTAAAAATTGTAACAATTGTTTTTTTAAACGTATAATTATATTTATAAAATTTGATTTTCGTTAAATAGTCCACGATATATATTGTATGATTAATATATATTTTTAGCGTTTGTCTTAATTAATTAATATATTACAAATTATATTTATATATGTACACATTTATAATTGCGTTATATTTAATTAAATATTATTTAAGTAATCATAAAATTATTCAACTCATATTTATTTATTCAAACAAATAATAATGATTTCATAATAACAAATAATCCGTAGAGATCAATCTTCAATCAATAACCATTCTAATCACAACATAACTCATATTACATCGAAATCTTAAATTATTAAATCGTGTTATATCTTCTATAATTAATTCATAATACTATTATTTAACTAGAAATCCTTGACGGTATATCCCGAATGATTTATCTTTCTCACATCATCCTCATTTGTATTTCGTTCATCTAATCAGGTGAGTATCTCACTCCCCTCTTTTAACTCATATTTATTGTTTTGGGAACATATGTGTTTCTAAACATTTTTATTATTTAATACTCAACTTGCAGCTGTTAGTCAGTGTGTTTAACAATCAATGCCTAACGTGTTATATGCTTATATGGTTGTACCTTCGTAATAGCAGTCGCCCAGTTCATCTGGCATCGCGCTTATTGACAATTCATTTACTTGCTTATTTGTTGGACCGTCGTAATAGTCATCGCCCAGTTCATCTATCATCGCGCTTATCGACAAGTTATTTACTTGCTTATTCGGTTGTACCGTCGTAATAGCCATCGCCCAAATCATCTTGCATCGCGCTTATCGACAACTTATTTACTTGCTCATTGGTTAAATTGCTTATCTCACTTGACAAGGTTTGCACTTTTATTTATTATTATATATTCACAAAATCTAGTGTTTTACTCACTCAACCCCGTGTTGACAAATCCTATTATATTTTTGACGCATATGCAGGTTACCGCATGATATGATTATCAAGATTTGTTTGAAGAAACTTAGGGTGCATGTTAGAGAAGAAGATACAAGAATTTAATTTTGGATTATTGTTTTACTTGCTAAATTATGTGTTCATGTACTTTGATTATTTGAATTTGTTGGACTATTTAAATTGGAATAATAGCTATTACCATTTTAAAATTTGCATGATAGTACCTTGAGAGCTGTAAGCAATCAGCTCACATCTCGGTATTTCCGTCTTAGATTGGGGTGTGACAGATTGGTATCAGAGCCAAATGTTTAAGATAGGTCGTTAGTGTTGCCTTAGTAACATGCTTAGGAGTCTCATGTGTGCTTATTTGTTTACCTGATGTGCTCTATTTAATTTTTTACAACTTACGTAATTACTTGCTAGATTATGTACTTATTTAACTGGTTAGTTAATTGTTTATTTTATTGTCATGCACACACAACTCTGAAGCTATGCTTCACCATCAAAATATTTTTTATAACTCCGAGACTATGTCTCACTCTCAAAATATTTTTATGACTTCTCTCAAAATATTTTATTGTTTTTTATTAGGAAATCCCTTGAGAATCCCCTATCCTTGTTTTTTCTTGTTTTTCAATTAAAACTAGGGAGTGTGACAAGATTCCCCGCCAAAGTGGAAATTTTCATGCGACCGAAACTTTAACCGTTTGACGTAATCGGCTAAACGGTTGCACTATTTATTGTGTTTTATTGTTTTAAAATGTTTAGTCGGGTGTAAAACTCATGGGACGCCATGGACACGCCAACTATACATTTTCACAGTTCGTTATATTTTCGATATTTTGTTGGAACATTACCATCCGTGGTGATACACAAGATGTTTCAACTACTTATGCTTGAGTTCATTTATTCGTTATTTAGTTTGGTCGGTTAAATCGCCATGTAACGCTCATGGGCCGACAAACTCAATGGATTCGTTAATTCGTTTATTAAGTTGGGTCATTCAAATTGCCATGTAATCTTCATGGGAGGCCAACTCACACATTTGTTTTAGTTTTGGTATGCTAATAAGTTGGAAAAACAAAATGCCATGGAAAGCTCATGGGAAACCCAACACACCGAAAAACATCTGTTATTTGTTTATTTGTTTGTTTATTTGATTTACACGAAACAATTTATCATTTGATTTAATTATTCAATTATTCTATTATTCAATTATTCAATTACTTACTTACTAAATCACTTTGAATCAAGATTTATTGATTCAATCTATTTATACAATCAAAACATTTTTATTCTCTTGATCGGATACAAATCTTTCATTCATCAAGACTCGGTTATCACGAGTCAATCAAAACAATTTACACTCTATTATTAAAATTGGTTTTCACCTATTCATCTTGTCACGTTATTATATTATCAAAATATCAAGTAATTTAAATAATATTATTGTGCAATCTAATAATCGAATGAATTTCTAATACTCATGGTATCATATACATAAACTATTAAACATATTTCAAGTATTCAATATTTTAATTTATTAAAACATATCAAACTTTGATAAAAACACATTCACTCATCAAATTAACTCATTGATTATCAAGTAAGATTCGAACTTATCCTTAAGTTATTAATAAACACTAGTTTAACATATTTCAACTCTATTTTTCTTAATAATCCATATTAAGTTTACACAACTAATCAGTCATTTCTTGAAAATCACGTTGTTATTAATCATAGTATATTTTAAGCAAGAAATCCTTGTAATCAAAATTAACCAATTGTTATATATAACCGTTGTATGATCACTCGTATAGTAACCCCAATTCAACACGTTAAAAGCAATCAAATCAATCTTGTTCATTAAACTAATTGTTGGTAATTTTGATTTATTTAACAACAACCATAACAAACTGATGTGGTGTAAATCACACATGCTTTCCTAACAGTTTTTATGTTATTTTGTGCTCAAATGTTAACGAATATAACCTTTTCTTGCATGAAATTAAATTTTATTGTTTATTGTAGGTCCCATGGTTGAAAAGAGAGAGAGAAAACGAGTTTAAGGAAGAAGAAATCAGCTCAAACGAGATTCAGATGAAGCCGATATGCGCGTTTGAAGATAAGAGAGTCAGAAAACAAAAAACCAGCCAAGTGACCTGGCCACGCCGCGCGGCCACTTAGGCCTTGGTGGTCATGTAGTGCGGCACCCTCATGATCATCCCATTTTGTTTGGCTTTCGTTGACCATGACTATTTTGTCCTTTTGTGGGCTTGATTAAACCTAAGTTACACATTATATAAACAACCTTAATGAACCCTAAACGAAGGACCTGAACTCCAGCCACCACAAGGCCTGTTCTAGGGGAGAAACTAAGAAGGAGGAGCTTACGTATTCATCTTTAGTTCTTCGGTTGTCGGTATTGAGTATTTTAAAGTGTTAGAGTTTGTTTTCTGTGGCATCCCACATCGGTTGGGGAGGAGACAAAGCCTTCTATATAAGGAGGTGGATACCTTCCCCATCATAACATGTTTTGGGCGCTTAATGGTAGCGGATGAGAGGAGAATTTCACAGTTAAGCGTGCTCAGGTGGGATTAGTATGAGGATGGGTGACCACCTGGGCAACCAAAAGCAAATCCGTGAGGCGATGGTGGTACGTCCCGGCCAAAGCGGACAATATTATGGTGCGGTGGTAGTTGGGTTGTTACAGATGGTATCATAGCCAGGGCTGGACCGGTGGTGCTAGGTCCCGCGAGGATGCTGGACCCCTAAGGGGGGTGGATTGTGACATCCCACATCGGTTGGGGGGGAGAACTAAGCCTTCTTTATAAGGAGGTGGATACCTTCCCCGTCATAACGCGTTTAGGGTGCTTAATGGTAGCAGATGAGTGGAGAATTCCACAGTTATGCTCAGGTGGGAGTAGTATGAGGATGGGTGACCACCTGCGCAACCAAAAGCAAATCTGTCAGGTGATGGTGGTATGTCCCGGCCAAAGCGGACAATATTATGGTGCTGTGTTAGTTGGGATGTTACATTTTCGGTTTTTAACCTTTCAAACCTTTTGTAATCAGGTTATTATGAACATGTTAATCATATTTATCTATTTTATCTACTGTTCATTGATTATGATTGGCTAGATTGGTTAGAAACCAATGTTTGATGTTTAACGGTTTAAATTAACTAGTTTAGGGTGCTTACCTGTGGTTGATTGTTTATCTATTGTAAAGTTCATATTTTGTGATGTTATTCCATGTTTTCCCGCTGCCATAGATGTAACTCAGGTTGCATGTGCCCCGTGTAGTTGATAATTGCATCAAATAGTTTCGTGTAGGCGTTAATTGCAAGTTTCGATTAATACTTTGTGTGTTGATTGATTGCGGTAGGTATACCATTAGGGTTTGTGCTTCCTAAGTCATTCAAGTCTGTGAGTTCACCACCTTTGAGTTGGAATAAAACCTTAGGTGTTAGCTTATCTTGCTGGTTTAGTTGATTTCGTTAGTCGTTGCGAGACCACATGCGGTTTTCCAGCTGTTGACTAGGTTAGTTTGTAAGTTGAGTTATTTTGTCTTTAATATTGAATTGCCCCTCTTCTCCTAGGTTTGTAATTAGCTCGAGCCTTAGTGAGAATTGTAACTTAGACATGGACCAAGTGATGAGTTATTAGGGTACGTAAATAAACAACCAAGAATTAAAAGCTATCTAGACGTTTTTGGGGTTTTCTAGTAAAACCGACCGTAGGGCCCAGTTGCCATTACCTCATTTATGTTAACCCATCTTTAGAACCCTGGTTTCAACCACATGTTAGCACCCGTGTCATCTTATAGCCATTAAGTCATCCTACCCAGGATGATTCGTTTTCTGATTATCGTTAGTTCTGTTAAGTTTCAATGTTAGTTAAGTTAAGTTAGTTAAGTTTAGTTAGTTTAAATAATTAAGATAAATAAATATATTATTCAGGCAGGACTTAGATTAGGGTTAATTATCTGAGCTGTTCCCACGTGTCTTTGTGTTCGACATTCGGACTTCCATTAGACTGTGCTGCTACGCGACAGGTACACCTGTCGTTTGTGTGAAACTAAGTTAGGTTTGTTTGGTTTTATAAATTTAAGACTTAGTGTTGAATTGCGAGAATTAGTTATTAATATTTATATATAGCTTTTCGCACATCACAAACGCAAGTTTAAACATCAAGTATATGTTATTAATCAAATTAACAATCAATCTCAACAAAATCTATGCGTCCTAAACAATAAACTTTACGTCAAAATTCACTCGATATGCTTCACTTGCCACGTACCACAAGACATTCCACAACAGTCTGTCCCGTCTAATTCTAAAACCCATGCGACGATGTTTGCTCAATTTTTATACCATACTACCTGTAATTGCTACATCTAAGGAAAACCTAATCACCTACGCCATGTGTTTTCTCGATTCAATCATGTTCATCAAGCACAAAATTTGCAAACTTATTCTATTAAACCCTACTTCACAACCTAATCAAAATATTTCAATTCAATCAACTTCAATTATTCAAATTTTTATAGATCTAATTAATCAAGTTATTTCAAATCAGATAAATCAAATCAATCATAACTAAGTTATCAAAGAAGATGTTTTTGTCATTTTTATCTAAACATATTTTATCTTTCTCAATCGTACATTATAACAAATCTTTATTTGATTTTGGGATTTAAACGATTTAAATTCTAATAATTTATTAATTTTAAGTGATTATGCTCATACAACAAAATATATCTTTTCAAAGGCAACTGTTTGAAATACTATACTTTCAAAAGATGTTATGGAAATTTTAATATTTTATTAAAACAACTCAAAATTCAATTCATTTTTAGAAATATTTTACACAATGACTATCTCTTACTTATAACCAAAACGTATTAAGGCTCTTGTTTTCTCTAAAAAAATCTTGTCTTTCAAATGTTTTGTAAGCCACTCGATGGGACGAGTAATGTGGACCATCCGATGATCTAAGTAATTATGGAGGCCTACATAATTATCAAAGTCCTCGTATGTAAATCCTAATGCGTGCGGTTTTGTGTCATAGTATAGAATAGAAAGTAGTTGGGATAACGGTACAAATGTAAAGATGATAAGGACATGGTGGATACGCCGCTGGTACATCCTATATATAAGTGCCCTTATCGGATTTTCATTTGCGGCGTTGCTTCAACTATTCAAAGTTCTGTATTCTGATTAGTTTTATAAAATTTATTTAAAATTTTCCTTTCCTCAGAACTTAAATGTTTTTTTATAGTATTCTTTAATTTCGGGATGAAATTTCCAAAAGCAGGGGAGATTGTCACAAGTCGGGTTTTCAAACTAGTATTTTGTATCCAATACCCGGCCCGCTTATATATTCAGGAAATTTATCAATAAGTTATCACGTTCATCGAGTGTTCATTATTTTATTATATTATTGTTTAATAATGCATAT
This sequence comes from Bidens hawaiensis, assembly GCF_021521415.1. NCBI lineage: Eukaryota > Viridiplantae > Streptophyta > Magnoliopsida > Asterales > Asteraceae > Bidens > Bidens hawaiensis. Next base: position 44,444 of record NW_027498328.1, on the reverse strand, counting down.
ATATATAATTATAACTTTAACTTTATGGCAATTTTAACCCAAACTAAAACTATTACCCCATTATGTTCCCACTTTCATTCTTTAAGGACTGAAGTGAAGATTATATATTGTTATTATTATTTTGATCTACCAGACCCGTTAACCAGTTATTCGACCTTTAAACTCGTACCCGATGACCCATTGTGTTGTCTTGAGACACAATTTTCGTAGTAAACATGGAATTGATGTAACATCCTACTTTCGATAATATTAATAAAGGAATTTTCGTTTATTATTGACGAGTCATTATTCAGTTTAAATGAATAAAATAATAGAGTGCGGGCTTGGACTGTAAGGCCCCGGTATCGGTGCCCTACTTTGGACGTTGTATTTACTCATAAACACAGTTCTAAATATCAGAGTTAATTAAAACATTACGCGGAATATAAATCTTCAAACAAAATATGTTACATAACCTTCAAATCTTGTCATAACAAACATTCAAGTCGTTTAAACATAAAATAGTCTTTAAAATAACATAACATTTCCTCGAGATGCCAATATCTTCAATTACATGCCATGTGTTCTCCTCAAGCGAGCTGCCTCATCCTACTCACCTGCGTCAATACCAAAAGTCAGTTACACTGAGTGAGTTCCAGTTAATCATACAACATACAACACATTCAAACTTTCGTCCATACTTTCATACTTTCATACATTCGTTTATCTTACTCTTACTTACCTTCATGCCTTACGTTTTATAGAGCATTACGCCCTACTTTCCTCAAGTATTATTAGAGCCCGGTTCCCTCTTGCCTCGAATATTATTAGGGTTCGGTTCCCTCTTACCTCGAGTATTATTAGGGCCCGGTTCCCTTTCGTTACCATACAAACATACATTATCTTTCCTCGTATTATCCGTATAATATACATACATATCATACATGTATTATTCATGCATACTTCATCTCATATACTCCTTTCATACTTACTACATAATATCTTCCTCAACAATACGTGCAGTACACGAAGGTCATTCACGTACTGTCAAGTATTAATTCATAATATAAACATAAATATCACGTTCATCATTAAGGCATACACTTACCATTTAAGGTAAGTGTATTAACATTCACATTGAGTATGTACACATCCCCGAAAACATAACAAGGAAATGGGGCCAGAAACTCACCTGGATCCTGTTTCTTTTTCCGTTAATTGTTAATCCTTTCTTTAACTGAGCTCTGCTAACTGTATATAAGTTACACTTATCAATACTCGTCCTATTTGTATTTCAGTCAAAATGGCTAAGTCTGGTCTAATCTAATGGCCTCGTTTTAGATTACTTTTATTTAGAATATTTTATTCTTAAACCCTAGCATACTAGAATTTATGGTTTTCATTTACTTTAAAATTCTTTTATTTTATCTCTTTAGGTTCTTATAATGCATACCATCATGGGATATATATATATATATATATATATATAAATATATATATATATATATATATATATATATATAAGAATATATATATATATATATATATATATATATATATATAAGAATATATATATATATATATATATATATATATAAATATATATATATATATATATATATGGGTCACCATGCATTCGGGTTTAATATGTAAGCAAATCCTTTAGATGTATTTGGGTTTCCTAATGTAACAGATTATCCTCTTTGTAGTTGAGCCGGGCATGTATTCGAATTGATCCATGTAATCGAATAGGATGGTGTAATCGAGTTCTCTATTGTAATCGGACATAGCTATTGTAACCGAATCTACAAGTAATCGAACTCATCCTTGTAATAGGTTTCCTTAAAAGTAATCGAGTTTATAAAAGTGATCGAGTCATATGAGTAATCGAGCCATACAAGTAAGCGAGTCACAAAAGTAATCGAGCTCAATGTATGCGACTCCAAATGTAATCAAACAATTTGTAATCTATTTGGCATTGTAATCGACTAAGGTATATGTAATCCAGTTATGATTGTGATCTATAGGTGCAATGTATGAGAGTTCCCAATGTGATCGACTTTCAGTTTACGCGAGTGAATGTAATCGACTTTCAATGTAAGCGAGTCTGATTGTAATCGATCATACCATTGTAAGCAGATCTGTTCATTCTAATCTACGTGGACATTGTAATTGAATACCAAGGTGTATTCAAACGCTGCACCTTCTTTTGGGTTACTGGATGAACAGTGGCTACGAGTTTGGTCTTAAACCCACTAACAATTTATGTTTCAACCCTTTAACCTATATTAAGATACCACCCTACCCCGTAAACATTCCCAAGCGCGTTCCCGGCTATGACTTGATCCGTACATTCCTAAAGTTTGGTCCTTTTGGCTTAAAACGTACAATACTAAATCTAGGGTTTCTTTAAATGATTCGTTCATGTCCATAAGTTCGTTAAGTCCATTTTAACATCAAGTTTTCTACTTTATGGTTCGTTTATACCCGATCTACTCTACGTTTAAGTTTCATGGCCAAAAGTTCATAAAAACGTAAACTTTAAGATAAAGAACATACCTTTACGTGTTCGTTAGGTCACGTTTAGCTTGGTTATGAACTTTAAATCTTGTATCTTGCTTGCACGTTCAAGATCTTATCAAAAATCCAAGTTTGGTTTGTTCTTGGACCTCTTTCTCTCTCTCGGCCGATTATGGCAATATGTGTGTGTGTTTTGAGTGTATAGAGAATAAGATGGAAAGAAATGAGGATTTAGGGTTTAGGGAGGTTTAATGGAGTATTTATACTCTCTTAAGCCCATGGACCTAAGGCCCATCTCATCCTTTATTCCATCTTTAATTACCCAAATCCATACACTTTATTTAATCCAAATTAAATATTAACACATGCTTAACAACATAACTCCTTTTATTTCTTATTATGAAATTTTAGGATGTTACAAGTCTTCCCTCCTTAAAGAGGTTTTGTCCCCGAAACCCAACTACTACTTAAATAGATTAGGGTAAAACTTGCGCATCTCATCCTCAGCTTCCCAAGTAGCGTCCGATCCTTTGCGATGCTCCCATATCACTTTCACTAAGGGTATAACCTTGTGACGAAGTTGCTTCTCTTTGCGATCCACTATCTCTATGGATTGCTCAAGGTAGTTTAGTCGTTCATCAACCTCAATATCTATTAATGGCACATGAGACGTGTCATCAGCTAGGCATTTCCTTAGATGAGAAACATGGAAGGTTGAATAAATTCCTTCTAACTCCTCGGGTAAATCCAGCTTGTAAGCCACTTCACCCACACGATCCATAATCTTAAACGGTCCAATGTACCTGGGACTCAACTTTCCCTTCTTCTTGAAACGAATAATACCTTTCCAAGGTGAGACCTTGAGCATCACATTGTCACCAACGTTAAACTCAATCGGTCGTCGCCGCTTATCAGCATATGACTTCTGTCTGTCTTGAGCATCCTTCATTCTTGCCTTAATCTGATCGAACTTTGAAGAAGTTTCTTGCAAAACCTCTAAACTTCCCATCTCTTTCTGACCAATCTCTCCCCAACATACCGGGGTTCTGCATCGTCTACTCTAAAGCATCTCAAACGGTGGCATACTAATACTTGAATGGTAGCTATTGTTATAGGAGAACTCTGCCGGATGCAGATGATCATCCCAACTTCCTCCAAAGTCTAAAACACAAGCACGTAGCATATCCTCAAGGGTTTGGATCGTCCTTTCAGACTGTCCATCTGTTTGAGGATGATACGCTGTACCGATGTTCAATCTCGTCCCCATAGCTTCATGGAACTTCTTCCAGAATCTCTAAGTAAACCGAGTATCTTTATCAAACACGATAGATAACGGTACTCCATGCTTAGTCACAACCTCTTTTATGAAAAAGTTTGCTAACGTTTCTGACGAGATGGCCTCTCTTATAGGCCGAAAGTGAGCACTTTTAGTCAAACGGTCCACTATCACCCAAATGGTATCATGATGTTTAGCTGTACGAGGTAGCTTAGTTATGAAATCCATGGTGATGTGTTCCCATTTTCATTCAGGTATCTCTAGCGGTTGCATCTTTCCATAAGGCTTCTGATGTTCGACCTTGACTTGTAAACAAGTTAAGCACTTACTAACATAATTTACTACATCATTCTTCATACCTGGCTACCAGTAATCTCTTTTTAAATCTTGGTACATCTTCGTAGTTCCTGAATGAATCGAATATCTTGACTTGTGAGCTTCGTCTAAGATTCGACCTCTAAGATCTCCGTGGCGTGGAATCCACATACGGTCAAACCTAGTCTTAACACCATGAGTGTTTTCCATCAACTCGTCTTGCTGACCGAAAATCCTCTCTTTCTTTACTAGCCCTTCATCTACCAGCACTTTTGACTGCACTTTGATGATTTTTTCAAAAAGACTTGAGTTCATAATCAGCTGGTATGACTTCACCGTTGCAATGAATTCCTCCTTCTTACGGCTTAGCGCATCGGCAACCACATTTGCTTTACCAATATAGTACTTAACATCGCAGTCGTAATCCTTTATCAATTCTAACCACCTTCTCTGCCTCATGTTCAATTCTTTCTGCTCTAAGAAGTACTTTAAACTTTTATGATATGTGTAAATAGTACACTTAGTACCATACAGATAATGCCTCTGTGTCTTGAGAGCATGCACCACTGCTACTAGCTCTAAATCATGCGTCGGATAAGTACTCTCTTAGAGTTTCAACTGTCTAGACGCGTAAGCTGTTACTTTTCCTCGTTGCATCAACACGCAACCTAACCCACGATGCGAAGCATCAGTATAAACAACCAGATCCTCGTCACCATCGGGTAAAGCAAGGATTGGAGCTTGCGTGAGTATTTTCTTTAATTATTCAAAAGCGTCTTCTTGAAACTTCCCCCAACTGAATACTACCGACTTTCAGGTCATACCGGTTAATGGTGCGGCTATCTTAGAGAAACCTTCGATGAATCTCCTATAGCAGCCAGTTAACCCTTAGAAGCTTCGTATATCAGTCGGATTCTGAGAAGTCTTCCAATTAGTTATCGCTTCAATTTTAGCTGTCACAGTAATACCTTCAGGATCGATCACGTGACCTAGAAATTACACCTCTCGCAACCAGAACGCGCATTTTGAAAAATTAGCTTACAACTTTTCTTTTTTTCAGAGTCTCCAATACCTCTCTCAGATGCTCGGCATGATCAGACTCGCTCTTTGAATAAATCAATATATCATCGATGAAGACAATAACTGACTTATCCAACATCGGCTGACACATCGTATTCATCATGTTTATAAATACTGCGGAGCATTCGTTAGACCGAATGACATCACGAGGAACTCGTAGTGTCCATACCGCATCTGAAACGTTGTTTTAGGGATGTCTGCCTCTTTTACCTTTAGCTGATGATAGCCTGATCTTAGATCTATCCGTGAGAACCAACTTGAGCCTTGCAGTTGGTCAAACAGATCATCAATCCTCGGTAAAGGATATCTATTCTTTACCGTAAGCTTGTTCAACTCGCAATAGTCTGTGCACATTCTCATACTTCCATCATTCTTCTTCACGAACAACACTGGTGCACCCCACGGGGAAACACTTGGCCTAATAAAACCCTTATCGAGGAGTTCTTGTAGTTGGGACATCAATTCTTTCATCTCGGATGGCGCTAGACGGTAAGGCACTTTTGTGACGGGCTGGGCTCCTGGTATTAAATCTATCTAGAACTCTATCTCTCGCTCCGGTGGCAACCTCGGAAGATCCTCAGGGAATAATTCTGGATAGTCACGCACGATAGGAACATCTTTCATTTCTTTCGTCTCGGCCGTAGCGTTGACAACATACGCTAGGTAGGCACCACACCCTCGTCTTAACAAACCTTTGGCTTTTATCATCGAAATGACATTAAGCCCAGAACTTTCCTTATCACCATAAACTATCACCGCACTACCATCCAAGGACTTTAACCTTATTATCCTACTCTTACACACAATCTGAGCTTCATACTCAGACAACCAATCTATTCCCAAAACCACATCGAACCCTCCTAAGGTCATAACATACCAAGTAACAGGGAACTCATGTCCCTCTAGCTCTATCTTACAGTCCTTAACCATTTTTATTATTTTAACCGAGGTGTCACTAGCAGATTCTACTATAAAAGTTTCAGACACTTGGCAACATTTCATTTTAGCTAATTTACTAAATGCGTTGGCAACGAAACTTTTGTTCGCACCCGAATCAAATAATACTGAAGCGGAAACACCGTTTACTAGAAACGTACCTGTGACAACATCTGGAATCTGCTTGGCTTGTTCTTGAGTCAGCATGTAAGCTCTGGTCTTTGGCCTTGCTTGCTCAACATCCTTCTTCCCGCTTCCCCCGGCTCCACCATCGGTGCATTCCCTAGAAAAATGACTTGTCTTACCGCACTTGTAACATGCGGGATTTGTACTACACTCATGAGCATAATGGCCTGCCATTCCACACTTATAGAAAACATTTGATCCAACTCTGCACTCCCAAGCATGTATCTTCCCGCACTGATGACATGTATCAGAACCATACCCCACCTACACTCTCCACCGTGCATCTTACCACAAATCTTACACAACTTCTTTTCCCATACCTTCTGTTTCTTGTCCTCGGAGTTCCACAACTGAGTACCGAGTCGCTTAGCATGCTTGACCCACTTCTTATCTTTCTATTCTTCCGCCACCACATCATCTGTCGACAAGTCGTCGTAAACCATTTCTGCGAGCCCTACAGCTGAATCAAAGGTACCAGATCTACTAGTCTTGACCAAGACGCGAACATTCTGCGGCATTCCCCTAATGTAACACTTGATCCGCTTGTCCTCAGTGTTCACCATGTCTGGCACCAACCTCAACATGTGGTTGAATTCAGTGGTATATTCGCGGTGTGTCATCTTACCCGCCTTCAGACTCAAGAACTTCATCTTAACCCTTTCAACCTCTGCATCCGCACAAAACCTCCTCATCACCAATTCCTTCAGATCATCCCACCTCATTACTTTGATCTCCTCCTGGGTATTCCTCTATTCAATAGATTCCCACCAGTACATGCCTTCATCACCAAATGATTAGGTGGCATAACCCACAGCTTGATCAGGATGGCACTCGCTAATTCGAATAACCTTGTCCATGGCGGTTATCCATCGAAGAGTAGCAATTGCGTCTCCTAATCTGGTCAGCTTTGGCGGATCACATCCCTTGAAGGACTTGTAGTTACACCCGCCTCAGCCCCTCTTCCTGTCATCAACCTTAACAGATCGGACTTCACTTGAATCGTCTTACTCTCCTTCATCATCTTTCTTACTCTTTTCCCCAGACTTCTCAGTTCTTCCATGACTTTTAGCAGACCCTTCAGGACTCAAGTTCTTCACAGCAGCGGCCACAGCTTGAACAATGGTTGCTTGAACTGCAGGGTCGAGTTGATACCCTTCATTGTTGCTCGGGTTTCGCCCCGTTGCGCTTCCTTCTTCCCCTGTGTTAGAAGCTGATTCTATAGAAGGTTGTCAGACAATATGTGGCCTGCCACGACGTCCAGTTCGACCTCCTGTTCCAACAACTGCCCTAGTTCCAGCCATCGTTACTTGGAAGGGAAAACACAAACGTCATCACTTAAGGAACTATTTAGTACAAGGATAGTAAGGATAACAGGTAATAACAGTGGCCAACTGTGATTAGCTGATCATGTTACTTTTCATGTCCCATACACTTCCCTTTATGAGTCTATTTATGCTAAGTCTACTCTTAAACAGTTAATCAATCAAACAATCAGTTAATCATATCCCTAACATTCACATATCCTTTCTTTAGCAATCAAACAAATATTTACATTCATTATGTAACCATAAACTTTACCTTTACTGAGCTTGCTTGAGTGACACATGGCTATCTTAAACTGGCATCTTCTTTCTTTTCTTACTTAAATTCCATTCTCTGTTAGAGTCTAAGCATGTAGGATGCTAAATATCTCGAACTTTTCTCCGATACCAACTTGTAAGGCCTCGGTCCCGGTGCCCTACTTTGGACCTTGGATTTACTCATAAACATAGTTCTAAATATTAGAGTTAATTAAAACATTAAGCGAAATATAAATCTTCAAACAACATATGCTACATACCCTTCAAATCTTGTCTTAACAAAAATTCAAGTTGTTTAAACATGAAACATAGTTTTTAAAATAACATAGCATTTCCTCGAGATGCCAATATCTTCAATTCCATGCAATGTGTTCTCCTCAAGCGAGCTGCCTCATCCTACTCACATGCGTGCATACTAAAAGTCAGCTACGCTGAGTGAGTTCTAGTTAATCATACAACAAACAACACATTCATACTTTCGTCCATACTTTCATACTTTCATACATTCGTTTATCTTAACCTTACTTACCTTCATGCCTTACGTTTTAAAGAGCAATACACCCTACTTTTCTCGAGTATTATTAGGGCTCGGTTCCCTCTTGCCTCCAATATTATTAGGTTCGGTTCCCTCTTACCTCGAGTATTATCAGGGCCCGGTTCCCTCTTGCCTCGAATATTATTAGGGTTCGGTTCCATCTTGCCTCGAGTATTATTAGGGCCCGGTTCCCTTTCGTTACCATACAACTATACATTATCATTCCTCGTATTATCCTTATAACATTCATACATATATACATACATTATTATGCATACTTCATCTCATATACTCCTTTCATACTTACTACATAATACCTTCCTTAACAATACGTGCAATACCCGAAGGTCGTTCACGTATGGTCAAGTATTAAATCATAATATAAACATAAATATCACATTCATCATTAAGGCATACACTTACCATTTAAGGTAAGTGTATTAACATTCACATTGAGTATGCACACAGCCCCGAAAACATACCAAGGAAATGGGGCTAGAAACTCACCTAGATCCTGTTTCTTTCTCCGTTAATTGTTAATCCTTTCTTTAACTGAGCTTTGCTAACTGTATATAAGTTACACTTATCAATACTCGTCCTATTTGTATTTCATCCAAAATGGCTAAGTCTAGTCTAATTTAATGGCCTTGTTTTAGATTACTTTTACTTAGAATATTTTATTCTTAAACCCTAGCATAATAGAATTTATGGTATTCATTTACTTTAACATTCTTTTAATTTATCTCTTTAGGTTCTTATAATGCATACCATCATGGGTATATATATATATATATGTATATATATATATACGGGTCACCATACATTAGGGTTTAATATGTAAGCGAATCCTTTAGATGTATTCGGGTTTCCCAATGTAACAAAGTATCCTCTTTGTAATCGAGCTGGGCGTGCATTCGAATAGATCCATGTAATCGAATAGGCTGGTGTAATCGAGTTCTCAATTGTAATCAAACATGGCTATTGTAACCGAATCTACAAGTAATCGAAGTCATCCTTGTAATCGGGTTCCTTAAAAGTAATCGAGTTTATAAAAGTGATCGAGTCATATGAGTAATCGAGCCATACAAGTAACCGAGTTACAAAAGTAATCGAGCTCAATGTATGCGACTTCAAATGTAATCAACCCACTTGTAATCGATTTGGCATTGTAATCGACTAAGGTATATGTAATCGAGTTATGATTGTGATCGATAGGTGCAATGTATGCGAGTTCCCAATGTGATCTACTTTCAGTGTAAGTGAGTGAATGTAATCGACTTTCAATGGAAACGAGTCTGATTGTAATCGATCTTACCATTGTAACTGGATCTGTTCATTCTAATCGACCTGCACATTGTAATCGAATACCAGGGTGTATTCGAACGCTGCACCTTCTTTTGGGTTCCGGGATGAAAAGTGGCTACGGGTTTGGTCTTAAACCCACTAACAATTTATGTTTCAACCCTTTAAGTTTAATTAAGATACCACCCTACCCCGTAAACATTCCCAAGCGTGTTCCCGGCTATGACTTGATCCGCACATCCCTAAAGTTTGGACATTTAGGTTTAAAACGTATAAGACTAGATCTAGGGTTTCTTTAAACGGGCTGTTCATGTCCATAAGTTCGTTAAGTCCATTTTAATATCAAGTTTCTACTCTACGTTTAAGTTTCACGGCCAACCGTTCATAAAAACATAAACTTTAAGATAAAGAACATACCTTTACATGTTCGTTAGGTCACGGTTATCTTGGTTATGAACTTTAAATCTTGTATCTTTCTTGCATGTTCAAGATCTTATCAAAAATCCAAGTTTAGTTTGTTCTTGGACCTCTTTCTCTCTCTCTCGGCCGATTATGGCAATATGTGTGTGTGTTTTTAGTGTGTAGAGTATAAGATGGAAAGAAATGAGGATTTAGGGTTTTAGGGAGGTTTAAGGAAGTATTTATACTCTCTTAAGCCCATGGACATAAGGCCCATCACATCCTTTATTCCATCTTTAATTACCCAAGTCCATACACTTTATTTAATCTAAATTAAATATTAACACACGCTTAACAACATAAATCCTTTTATTTCTTATTATGAAACTTTAGGATGTCACATGGACATTTGAATTAAGCGTGTGTTAATATTTTTTTAGATTAAAGAAAGTGTATGGACTTGGGTAATTAAAGATGGAATAAAGGATGAGATGGGCCTTAGGTCCATGGGCTAAAGGGAGTATAAATACTCCTTAAACCTCCCTAAAACCCTCATTCTTATCCTTAGCCTCCATACTCTCTCAAAAACACACACAAACACCTTCTGATATCCCAAATTAAGATCCGAAGGTAAAGACCCGAGCTCATTAGTGTTAGAGCGTTATGACGAGCAAGACATACATCAAGACTAGATCGTGTTCGTAAAAACGATTTGTTTAAGGTACATTTTATAACAAAAACTTGTTCGTTTATGCTCAGCTTGTTTAGTATTCCTAGATCTATACATAAATGGTAAACAACGAATCAAACACAACAATTCTTGTTGGTATTCGTTTACATTGAATTGGTTAATCAATTGAATATTGAGCTATATACCTATAACAATCAAATGCACCATTAAAACTCGATGTTTAGATGATTGGATGATTAGGGTTAGTAGGCGTTGTGATTCCGAGCATATTGATACCAAAATCATGTTGTTTCGTCGAGATATGAAGGTTAATTCAGATCTGATGTCTGTTGATTGTTCTTGTTTATATCATTTACTTTGACATTCGAGTCAACGAATGGATAAGTCTGATGCTAATTCGTCATGTCAAACGAATCGATGGTCATTCGTTAAACAATCATAATGAATAGGATACATCCACGTGTCTTTATAATGAATGAACCCCTCATTCGTTTTATTGAATTAACAAAGGTCATTCGTCATTCGTTATCCACCCATTCGCTATGATAAGACAAGAAATCAATTCATTCTCTATAGGATACACTTACATACTCTCGTAACGAATGAACCCCAATTCCTTTAAAAGAAAGCACGAATGGAATCTTTCGTTATAACGAATGGGTAGCGTATGATGTAAAGTATTTAATAAAAATTGAGTTTTTGATGATATTTTAGTAAAGGACCTTTAATGGAAATAAAATTTTTCCAAGCTGACCTGGCAGCTCGACCCCAGCCAGGGGCTCTGCCCCTTGGACCCTGCTAAGGGCTGCTGCCCCTAGACCCCGCTGCCAGGGGCGCTGCCCCCGGACCCCCATATGTTGAGGGTTATATTGAACTAGAAATACGATATAAGTACTGATAGTTAATTGATACGTGAAATTGTTATACAGTTAGCCGCACCCAGTTAAAGAGAGGAGTTACCATTAACTCGGAAAAGAACCGAGCTCAGGTGAGATTCTAGCCTCACTTCCTTGTTATGTTTTCGGGGTTGTGTGCATACTCAAGGTGAATGTTAATACACTTACCTTAAGCGGTAAGTGTATGCTATGATGATTAATGTGATAATATGGTATGAATGTTACGAATGAATGTTTGTTGGTGCGTGAACGATCTTCGGATATTGCACGTATCGTCAAGGAAAGTAATATGTAGTATGTCTAATATGAGATAAGTATGTATGAAAGTACGTAATGAAATGAGTATGTATGAGAGTATGTTTGTATAAGGAAATGTACGTTTAGGGAACAACCCCTAATAATATCTGCGAATGCAGGGAACAGACCCTAATAATATCTGCGAATGTAGGGAAACAAACCTTAATACTATATGCGAATGTAGGGAGCATACCCTAATAATATCTGCGAATGTAGGGAACAGACCCTAATAATATCTGCGAAGGTTATAGGGCGAAATGCTCTTAAAAATGTATATGCATGGATCAAAGTATGTATGTATGTATTAAAGAAAGGTAATAGGCTAAGTATGAATATGTATCTTCGAATACGTATATATATGTAAGTATGTGAAAGTATTGTATATTTCCTGATTAACTAGAACTCACTCAGCGTTGCTGACTTTTAGTATGCACGTAGGTGAATATGTTAAGACAGCTCGCTTGAATAAGGACATATGGTATTGGACTGAATACACTAGCATCTTAAGAAAAATGTTATGATGTTATTATGGTTTATGTTTTGATTTGAAAGACAAAAGATGTTTAATTTGAAAAGATTTGAACGATACGATAATATATGTTGGAAGTTTATTATTCTGCGAAAGATTTTAATTCACTCTGATATTTAGAACTATGTTTATGAGTAAATCCAACACCAATATAGGGCACCGGGACCGGGGCCTTACAGTTCATCCTTTGCAGATCAATATGACTCTTTTAGCTGTCACACCGACACTTTAATTAACTGGTATTATGATCAATTTGAACTCGTACTCAATAATAACAAAATCCGTCAATATCAATATGTCATTTTACCTTATAGAATCGATTATAATTCAATTAAACATATCCACACCATTCCCTCATCATCACAAAGCAAACCCCTATGGTTAATTACGTTATTAATCGCTGCCAGTACCCTGTTCGTAACCACATGCCTGCGGCGATGTATTGTTATTTCTGACCATCAATTAAACATCATTCAGGTAATTAATATGTGTAACGTGATCTTATTAGACCTTATTTCATTAACCCTAAGTTCAATTGATCAATCATTTAGCTGTGTAGTGGATTTGTAATTCTCGGGTTTGTTCATCAAAAGGGGGGTTTAATTTGTTAATGCATTTAAGTTATAATTGTAACAACCTAAATATTATAATGTTAAATTATAATATTAAATAAAGATTTCGTTAAGTTATCGTGTGTTAATTAATATTTTGATATTAAATAAAGAAAGTTACGTTTAGTTATTTCGCGTTAATAATTAATTAATATCAAATAAAGAAAGGATCATGGACTTAGATTAATTAAGGTGGGTAAAATGGGTAATGGGCTTAGAGTCCATGGGCTTGAAGGGGATATAAATACCCCCTTAAACCATTCCAAAACCCTAGCTCTCATTCCATCCTTTCCATATTAATCTCTACACACACTCCAAACACACACACACACCTTCCTTATTATACATAAACGGCTAAGAGAGAAAGAAAGAGATCCGAGACCAAATCAAGCTAACCATTATTAGATCTTCTATATACAAGTTAGATCCAAGGTTTAAGATTCATAAACAAGCTAGCCGAAACCAAGCGAACCCATAAAGGTATGTTCTTGATCTTAAAGTTTATGTTTTAATAAACGATTAGTCTTGAAACTTGAATCAAGAGTAGATCGGCTTTAAACGAACATTAAAGTTGAAAACTTGATGTTGTTAATGAAAGAAATGAACCCAAAATGGAAACGACTCGATAGAAAGGAACCCTAAAAATCTAGTCATGAACGTTTAAGGTTTAAAGATCCAAACTTTATGATTTCCCGAGTCAAGCCTTACCCGGAAATGGTCACGAAAGCGCTTAATGGGAAAGATCGATTCATGTTAAAGGATAATAATAATAATAATAATAATAATAATAATAATAATAATAATAATAATAATAATAAAAGAAAGACAACAGTGGCAGCACATGGCCACTTATATACCACACAGAACCATCGATCGATTGAATCAACCCAACCATTAACTCCGATGTTTGGTGAATCGATTACAATGGCAATTACAACACAACCCGATTACACTACAACTCGATTACAATATTTAATCAAGTACAAATCAACCCCGATGCTAGTGAAGATCTCTTACAACACAAATCGATTACATTAACTCGATTACATTGTAATCGAGTCCCATATGAGCTCGATTACAATAACCTCAGACCAATTACACCAGATTGATCACTTTACCCCCAAGTCGCATACAAATCTGAATCGATTATATCGAAATTTGATTACAAATAAAATCGATTACAACCTGAATTCGATTACACCAAACTCGAACACAGTGAACTCGCTTACAATCTGGTCTGATTACAATACCTAGAAGAATACAACAAGACTCGCATACAACCAGAACTCGCATACAATAACCCTATTGCCTTGACATCGCATACAATTAGACTCGATTACAGGGCCTGTTATTCGAATACAACGTTATCATCGCATACACTATGTTCGATTACATCAAGAATAGATCACAAGGTGGATTTGATTGCATGATAACTCGATTACAATAGTGATACTTGACGTCGCTGCCCGATTGATTGGATGATAGTTCGATTACAATCCAGATCGCGTACGTAGGTCGATTAAAATGAGATTGCCCCTATAATCAGTGAATTCGTCATTATCGATTACATTGTAACCGATTCAGGGAGGCTCGATCACCTGTAGAACAGTAGAGGAAGATGGACGGCTGATGATTTGATTTAGACAAGAGGGGTTGGGCTTTTTATTACCACTCAGCCCAAACATTAGCCCAAGCCCAATGGCAAACCCAAATCCTATTACACTCCAACCACTCGATCACACCGTCACTCAAACACTTAAAAAAATATAAACTCGATTACATAATAGATGGACAAACTCGTTGCAATGCCTTGGGTTATTTATAGTATAATTAACAATAATAAAGATCCGATCACGTTAAGACCCGAATACATTATATTTATATAAGTACATATAAGTACCCTCGAGTTAGATATGGGTGTATAAACATACGTATACGCGTACCCACGTCATTATACGTTAGAAGGATAATCTAGGGTGTTATGCTAGAGCATTAAAGAATGAAAATTGGAATATTAAATAATTAAAAGCCGTACACCTTGGACTTATACAAAATAATCTAAGTATAATGTAATCTAAAACAATGCCCATAGATTACTCCAGACCTAGTACGAATATTAATACGTGCATCCGATATACAGTTAGCAGGGCACAATTAAATAAGGGAATTACGATAAACGGAGAAAGAAACAGGATCCAGGTGAGTTTCTAGCCCCATTCCTTGTTATGTTTTCGGGGCTATGTGCATACTCGGCGTGTTTGTTAATACATTTATCCTAACTGATAAGTTATGCACTATGTGATTATGTGAAAGATATAAATGTTTGCTCGTCAATACGTGAACGATCTTCGGATATTGCACGTATTGTCGGGTTGTAACGTTATGAATAATGTATGCATGATATATGTATGTATGTGAAATGATGTATGGTTGTATGGTGACGAAGAGGGAATCGAACCCTACTAATATTCGAAGCAAGAGGGAACCGTGCCCTAATAATAATCAAGGTAAGAGAGAACCGAGCCCTAATAATACTCGAGGTAAGAGGGAACCGAGCCCTAATAATACTCGAGGTAAGAGGGAACCGTGCCCTAATAATACTCGAGGTAAGAGGGAACCGGGCTCTAATAATACTCAAGGTAAGAGGGAACCTGGCCCTTATAATACTCGAGGAAGGTAGGGCGTAATGCTCTTTATAACGTAAGATATGAAGTTAAGTATGTATGGAATAGAATATGAAAGTATGTAAGTATATATGTATTGTATGTTATGTGATTAACTATAACTCACTCAGCGTAGCTGACTTTTAGTATTCACGCAGGTGAGTAGGATGAGGCAGCTCGCTTGAGGGGTACACGTGGCATTGAATAAGAGGTTGGCACGGAAGACTCAAGACGTGTTATGTTTTAATTACTTAGTTTTTGAAAGACAAGTTGTTTGTTTAAGACAAGTTTTGGATTGTTACGAAATGTTTTATGAAAGTTTTTATATTCCGCGAATGTTTTTATTAACTCTGATGATTAGAACTATGTCGATGAGTAAATCCAACGTCCAAATGTGAGGTACCGGTAACGGGGCCTTACAAGTTGGTATCAGAGCAAAGTTCGAGAGATTTAAGCATCCTACATGCTTAGACTCGAATAGAGAATGAGATTTAAGTAAGAAGATGCCAGTCGGAGAATGTCATGTGTCACTCAAGCAAGCTCTGTAAAGGTAAAGTGTATGGTTAAATAATAAATGTTAATGTTATTTTGATTAATATGGATAGGATTTCTTGCTTGATTGACTATTTAATTGTTTGAGATTAGAATCAGCACAAATAGACTCACAAAGGGAAGTGTATTGGACACGTAAAGTAACGTGATCAGCTAATCACAACTGGCCACTGTTATTACATGTTAGCCTTACTATCCTTGTACAGTTCCTTGAGTGATGACATTTGTGTTTTCCCTTTTAGAATACGATGGTTGGAACGGGAGTAAATGTAGGAGCTGGAGTAATTGCGAGGACTGAAGGCCCCACTAGAAGTCGTGGCAGGCCTCGTCGTGCCCAACAACCTTCGGTTGAAACAGCTTCCAACACCGGAGATGAAGGGAGCGCGGCTGTAAGAGACCCGAACAACAACGAAGGGTTTCAACTGGATCCCGTGATTCAAGCAGCTATTGTTCAAGCTGTAGCCACTGCTATGAAGAACTTGACTCCCGAAGGAAATGCTTGAAGTCGTGAAAGAACCGCCAAAGGGGCGGGTGGTGATGGTAGGAGAGATGAGGAAGGAGAGAGGGAGGCCTCGAGTGGGGTTAAGTCTTTGAAAGTTGATGACAGGAAAAGAGGCCGAGGTGGGTGAACCTACAAGTCCTTCAAAGGATGCGACCCATCGAAGCTGACTGGTTTGGGAGACGCAATCGCTACTCTTCAATGGGTAACCACTATGGACAAGATTATCCGCATTAGCGAGTGTCGTCCAGATCAAGCTGTCGGTTATGCCACCCAATCGTTTGAAGATGAGGCGATGTATTGGTGTAATCGATTGAGCAGAGGAAGAGTCGTGAGGAAATCAAGGCTATGAGGTGGGAGGATCTGAAAGAAATGGTTATGAAGAAATTCTATGCTGACGCTGAGGTTTAGAGGGCGGAGATGAAGTTCCTGAACTTGAAGGCTGGGGCGATAACACATCGTGAATATACCATCGAGTTCAACCGAATGTCTAGGTTGGTGCCCGATATGGTCAACACTGAAGCTAAGAGGATTATATGCTATGTGAGAGGATTGCCACAAAAAGTTCGCGTACTAGTTAGGGCGAATAAACCTGCTACTTTTGACTCTGTTGTTGAACTCGCAGAGATAGTTTATGAGGACCTAGCTGCAGATGATGTTGTTGTGGGGAAGGAGAAGAAGGATAAGAAGTGGGTCGCTCCTGTTAAACGACCTGGTACTCAGTTGTGGAACTCCAAAGACAAGAAGCAGAAGGTGTGGGAGAGGAAGTCGTGTAAGACTTGTGGTAAGATGCACGGTTGATGTGTGAAAATGTATAATATAAATAAAGAACGAATCACAATTAAGCTTTAAATTTATAAAAACGAAAATCCTATAGAAACCACACAAAACCGGCAAGTGTACCGATCATAAATAGTATAGCATCAAGGAAGTCCGGATGTCGAACTCAAAGACACGTGAAAACGTTTATGATTAAGAAAACTCTAACCAAGACTTACCAAAATAATATTTATTTAATTTTTAAGATTTTATTTAACTACTTAACTTAATTAAAAGAAAACTGTTAACAAAACTCTTTAAGAAAACTTTGATTTAAATTCAATGAATAAAAACGTCTACCTAGCAATGAATCATGTTGAAAGAAATAACAAGATAACGGATTGAAAATATTCAAGACACCGGTTATAAAAGATAACACAACTAAAACTTGTTTAAGAAAGTCAAATTACCTCTCAGTCTCTCTAACAAACTCTAACTTATTTTAGTTGATTTTAAAGAACAAACCGGACAAACAATTATTAACGTGTTCAAATACCGACTCACCTCTCGGTCTCACCGACACACTATCCTAATGGAAACGAATACTACGCAACCAAGGATAGAGGAACAATTTAACTCAACCCAAATTAAACCAACTAATTGCACATAAACACTCAAACTTGACAAGACAAAAACCCGCTCTCGCGCGGTCTTAATTCTAACAAGTAAAAGCAACGAGACAATATTACTTTTTATCACCTCTCGGTCTCAAAGAAGATGTATTCTAACTAATTTTAGATGATATATTACCCACTTATCCCTACGGTTGCGCATCCCGCAAATAAACCCAAAACACCAAGTAAAGAGCTTAACAAGCAATCAATTAATCAAAACCGATTCAATTAACTAATGCAAGAGGATTATAAGCAATAACAAATAAAACACAGCCATCATACATAATCTAATTCATGGTTTAGTTAAACTTTACATCAATAATTTAAGTCTTGAACATTAGCAATCCATTAAACAAGTTAAAACTACTCAACAATCATCTATCCTAGGTAGAACAAACAAGTTTAGCAATAATCATATTTGGACAGCTACAAACAATCAAAGTAAACATCATAAACATCAATATAAACATGATAATACTCATTCAAGATCCAAACTCAATCAATAACAAGTCAATCTATCAATCAACTGCAAAACAATGTAAAACAAAAGACCAAATCAATAGTGTTAGGGTTCTTGAAAGATAAATAAAGTTTAAGGATGCGTTACTAAGTAATATGGCTGAGATCTTTGCTTGTTTAAGGTTCCTAGCTGCTGCCCAAGGTCCCTTCTTTCTTCTCCAGCCGTCCTTTCCCTCACAGCCGCCTCCTTTCTCTTTTTTTCTTTCTTTTTTCCGGCGGTTACTGTAGCTGCGATCGCAGCTAGGGTTTTTTAGGGATTTGGTTTTGATTTCGGGATTAATGGATGATGAATGGCTGATTAATGATTATTTTAACTTAATATAATATTATATTAGGCTCCTAACTTGTGGGCTTGGACCGGGCCTTGATTAAACTTTGAAACTTTGACACTTAAACCCTCCAAGTTCTCTTTTTATTGCCTTTTTTTCCACATCTTTCCATAACCTACACAAAACATTTCAACTTTGTAAAACTTTGCACTTAACCCCCTAAACTTACATAAATTTGATATTAAATCATTAAAACACCATAAAATTGTAAGGAAATATAAGTGTGTTATTCAACACATCAAACATCCCCACACTTAAACCTTTTTCGTCCCTGAAAAAGTCTAATGCAGTTGGATCAGAATCGGAAAATCAAAGTCAAATCAAACATATAGGTTAGATTTTAAAGCTCAGAAAAACGCAAAAACCGCGATCATCGATATTGTTGTCCACCTAAACCCATGCCTTAATCTTTACCGGGACAAATAAGATCCGACAATAATACTCAGTGGTTTACACAATTAAGACCCGCTTATTTTTTGCTTTTACCGGACCAGACCACCCCAACTTGACTTAAACCTCAAAGTTAGCAGAATTAATACTTTGTTGCTCAATATTTATGAATAGTCAAGACGATCAAGGGTATTGTTTATCCACCTAAGCTTAAGCATCAAAGTCTACCAAGCAGCCATTAGATATGATTAAGGTTCAATTATTTATAGCCAGTGCTCCCCACAACATGACATACCCCCGTTATCAAGCAATACCCCAAATCCATAACCATAGGTGAGTATGCAAAATTTTATTTGTAGGGCTTACATGTAGCGTGTCCCTTGTGGTCCGTTTCTTAATGGTAATGAGACGCGAGCAAGGGGACCCCACATGACTAACAGCGTGGTTGATCAAGTCTGTAGTGTATTTGTACTTTCGTACTTTTTGTGATCATGTTTATAGACTTATAAGGGTTTGCTCTTTGGCTTTATTTTAAATATTCACAACCCCACTTAGGAATTGTGAATACCCAGCTAAATAGATTGCATACAGACCCATGGTCTTCGGACCCGAAGCATCCCATCAATACAGGATTTAAGGTTATAAAACCATACGCCGATGAGGTGTAAAACACTAAGCTAGCATTTTAAGATTTATATCACAGGCTACACGGCATACTCTAACGTTAAACCTACCCAAGCATCATATGATAACGTATTCAGATTTTTAAAAACTCATGATATTTCCAATTTTTCATACCAAAATTTGAGGCTTGAGTATGGCCCGACCTTTCATTGCTTATTTTCCACGGACAAAACGCTTTACCCACAAAAGATTTCCGTTTAACCGTTTTATCAAATTTTCCCTTTCATTTTCAAGGCTGAGCCTACCGACACATCCCAAGTTAAGTGTGTTTTCTTTTATTTATCTCATATTATTAGTAGTTTGAAAAACAGATTTCCGAATAAAATCATTATCTCCGACTTTAACGCAAAAGAAACTAAAAACAATGGACATTTTTTTTTATCAAACTTGAACAACGTACGAAAACGAAAAACAAGTGAAAACTTTTTATTTTTTTAAATTTTTTTTTTTAGATTTATTTATTTTTTTTCTACAACTAAGTAAAATAAATTCCCATCCCCACACTTAGAACGAAATCATAAAATTAAAAACTTTAAAGAACAGAAATTAAAAATAGAGAACGGGTTACTCCCCTGGTTTAGATGCAGATTCTTCATCAGCTGTGTATGTCTCAAATGAACGACCGTATAGCATTTCATTCGCGGCCGCAACCACGGGTGAACCAGTTCCAAAACGCCATCAGAGCTACCATGCGCATAATGATACCTGTAAAAACTCAAACTCGCTCGCATGTAGCGGCGTACGAAACAGAAAACAGAAACATAAGAAATAAACATATTTTTTGTATTTTTTTTTATAAATATAACTAAAAATAAAACAAATAAAAACAGATAATAAAGAGAATCATAATACAAACTCTACAACTCGGGCTGTCTACCGAGTGATGCATCCATCACGACTAATCCTCGGTGAATGAGTCAAGGTAGAACACCTCGACTGTCTGATCAGTTATCGGCTCTCCAATGTAGTGCTTCAGTCTATGGCCGTTCACCTTAAACTTCCCGCATCGATCTTGTATCTCAATGGTGCCATACGGGAAAACCTCAGTGACCGTGAACGGTCCCGACCATCAGGATTTCAACTTTCCCGGGAATAACCTCAACCGGGAGTTATACAGTAAAACCTTATCCCCACACTTGAACTGCTTATTACCCTTCAATTTCCTGTCATGAAGTTCCTTCGTATGCTCCTTATACCGAAATGATTGTGCATATGCGTGATCCCGGAGCTCCTCTAATTCGTGTAATTGATGGAAACGATTACCCTCTGCAGCGGGTAAATCAAGATTAACCCTTTGAAGGGCCCATGAAGCGCGGTGTTCCAATTCAACAGGAAGATGACAGGCCTTCCCATAAATTATCCGAAATGGTGTGGAACCAGTCGGAGTCTTGTAGGCTGTACGGAAGGCCCATAGAGCGTCATCTAATTTGTCGGACCAATCCCGACGATTTGAACCAACCGTTTTCTCGAGAATACGTTTGATTCCCCGATTACTCACTTCTACAAGCCGATGGGTGACCCCATAACGCTTCAACGCCTTTTCCATCTGCGAGTTGCAGAAGTGAGTACCTCGATCATTGATCAAGGCTTTCAGGACTCCAAAACGAGCAAATAGATTTTTCAGAAAACGGACTACCACTCGGGCATCATTGGTGGGTAGAGCTTTGGCCTCAACCCACTTAGACACGTAATCGACGGCCACTGGTATGTATTTGTTTCCACGCGAGGATGGAAACGGTCCCATGAAATCAATACCCCATATATCAAAAACCTCACAAACTTGAATGGAATTCTGGGGCATTTCGTTTCGCGAAGAAATGTTGCCGACACGCTAGCAACGATCGCAACTCTTAACGAACAAGTGAGCATCCTTAAAGATAGACGGCCAGTAAAAACCAGAATCAAAGACTTTCTTTGCCGTAGAACTCACACCGTGGAGACCTCCAGTCGGTCCCACATGACAATGGCTCAAAATTTGCCATCCTTCCTTGACATCTACACACCTCCTAATAAGCTGATCAGCACCAATGCGGAAAAGATATGGATCGTCCCAAAGGTAAAATTTGATGTCAGCAAAAAATTTCTTCTTTTGCTGGTAAGGCATCTTTGGGAGGTATCCGTCAGCAAGATAGTTCACGAAATCAGCAAACCATGGAAAACCTTCCTCTTGTGCAGTAACGAACAACAGACTCTCCGTCGGAAAACGATCGTCGATCCTAACTCCCGAGTCTCCTAAATCAACTCCCTCTAGTCGTGAAAGATGATCAGCCGCCACATTCTCGGCCCCCTTTTTATCACGGATCTCTATATCGAACTCTTGCAGCAACAGGATCCATCGGATAAGACGAGGCTTAGCATCCTGCTTGCTAAAAAGATATCTAATAGCGGCATGATCCGTATAAACAATCATTTTGGACAAAACCAGATAGGACCTAAATTTTTCGAAAGCGAACACCACACCTAAAAGCTCTTTTTCGGTGGTGGTATAGCTTTCCTGTGCGCTATTTAAGGTCCGGCTCGCATAATAGATCGGATGGAAATGTTTATCCTTCCGTTGTCCAAGAACCGCTCCGACTGCGAAGTCGCTTGCGTCACACATCAACTCGAATGGTAACAACCAGTCGGGAGCAACCATGATCGGGGCGTTAACTAGTTTGTCTTTTAGAAGATCAAACGCCTTGATACACTGCTCGGAAAAAACAAATGGAGCATCCTTCTCCAAAAGTTTGGTCATGGGTCTCGCGATTTTAGAGAAATCTTTAATGAACCGGCGGTAGAACCCGGCATGACCTAGAAAACTACGAATGGATCTCACAGAGGTGAGTGGGGGAAGATTAGAAATGGTCTCGACCTTCGCTTTGTCAACCTCTATCCCCGCACTCGAGATCCGATGTCCCAGAACAATGCCCTCACGAACCATAAAATGACACTTCTCCCAGTTAAGGACTAGGTTGGTATCAACGCAACGGGACATCATCCACTCAAGATTAGATAAACAATGATCGAAGGAACTCCCAAATACGAAAAAATCGTCCATGAATACCTCCATGGAGTCCTCGATCATATCATGGAAAATGGCCACCATACACCTCTGGAATGTGGCTGGAGCGTTACACAGTCGGAACGGCATACGTTTGTAGGCAAACGTACCGTAAGGGCAGGTGAAAGTTGTTTTCTCCTGGTCATTGGGAGCTATGGGAATCTGGAAATACCGGAGAAACCATCCAAGAAGCAGTAGTACTGCTGACCCGCTAAACGCTCCAACATTTGATCAATGAAGGGTAAAGGAAAGTGGTCTTTCCTGGTGGCATCATTCAGTCTGCGATAGTCGATGCAGACTCGCCATCCCGTCACAGTCCTAGTGGGGATAAGCTCGTTCTTCTCATTGGTGATGACAGTCATGCCACCCTTTTTAGGAACCACTTGGACTGGACTCACCCAAGCACTATCAGATTTGGGGAAAATGATCCCCGCATCAAGGAGTTTAATGATCTCATTCTTTACGACCTCTTGCATTTTCGGATTGAGCCGCCGTTGCGGCTGGACGACAGTTTTGAAATTTTCCTCCATGAGGATTTTATGAGTGCAAAACGAAGGGTTGATACTCTTGATGTCGATAATCTTCCATGCAATTGCCTCTTTGTGCTCTCGTAGCACCCTCAACAACTTCTCCTTCTCGACCTCCGTCAAAGCAGATGCAATGATAACTGGAAGCTTCCTCTCTTCATCTAAAAATGCGTACTCAAGATGGGCAGGCAGATCCCTAAGCTCTAAGGAAGAAGGAGGGCTCTCGACCGAAGGTCGGTCCATCGGATCGTCTCATACGATCTCGGGAGACACGCCAGATTTAGGGGTATGCGACTCGGTGTCGTCATCTAAGGACTGATTGGTCATGGCAACCATTTCAATCTCCGGAATCTCCCTATCGAGAATCTGGGTGTCGGAGGCAGATCCTCCACAGATCTCGCTGAAAAACTCTCCAACATGTGCCATGATGGTATCGATGAAGTATAAGGAGTCATCAGCAGACTTGGGGTGTTTCAGCGACTGTCGAACGTCAAAGGTGACGTTCTCATCCCCAACTCTCAGAATTAACTTACCCTCGCAGACGTCGATCAACGCCTGTGCAGTGGTAAGGAATGGTCGGCCTAAGATAAGTGGGACACTATCATCATCGTTCATGTCCAGGATGACAAAGTCCACCGGGAAGATGAACTTGTCGACACGAACTAGCATGTTCTCGACCACCCCTCGGGGGTATTTCACAGAACGATCAGCAAGCTGGATACTCATACGGGTAGGCCTCGGTTCGCCTAAACCCAACTTGCGATATACGGAATACGGCATGAGATTAATACTGGCACCAAGATCTGCCAGTGCATGAACAACCGTATTATCACTTAAGATGCAGGGAATCGTGAAACTCCCAGGATCGGACATCTTTTCCGATAACTTTCTCTGCAAAACCGCAGAGCAACCAGCACTCAGCGGGATGGAAGAGACCTCAACTAACTTCTCTTTATTAGAAAGAATATCCTTAAGGAACTCTGCATATTTTGGCATTTGAGTTAGTGCCTCAAGGAATGGAATGTTAAGGTGAAGTTGTGTCACACCCGGCCCTGAACGGCGGAAACAGCCGGGCGCGCGCGAGTGGGGATTGATAATTAAGCACGGGCCATTGCAAACATTCAAAGTAAGATTTTCATTGCGCATGAAAAGTTTAATACAAATACATTACATTGTTTAAAAATTACATAAAACATCCAAGTATAAAAACTGTTGAAGATTTCCACGCCATATCCCCTTGCGCGGCGGGAACAACCACGCGCATCGAAGGGATAGAACTAAAATCTTCCAAAAAGCTAGTTTTAGATGTTCAGCGTGAGGTGCTCTAAGTGTGACTCCATGCGCTACCTAGTTATCTCCTGAAAGACACGTAAAACATTTGAATCAGTATAAACTGAGTGAGTTCACAAGTTTTAGTAACTTGATAAATCGTATTGCATCATAGTCTTGATAAAAATCATTCTGAAACATAATTCTGATAGCATCATTTAAAACGCGTGCTTAGTAAAACATAGCTCTGATAACATATTCTGATAAAATCGTTCCGCGGGCTACGCGCGAACATTTCTGGGAACCGTGCTCGTCTGTGTAAGTGGCGCTGCCACTACGAGCTAAATAATGTAATGCCGTCCCGCGGGTTACGCGTGGACATTTCTGAAAAACCGTGCTCGTCTATGCAAAGAGGCGCTGCCCCTACGAGCTAATCAATAATTCCGTCCCGCGGGTTACGCGCGGACGTTGTGCCGGAAAACAAGGCGCTCGTCCATGCAAAGAGGCGCGACCCCTACGAGCGGGCTCAATCCCGTAGTACTGTCCCATGACCATACTAGGCACTCGTCCATGCAAAGAGGTGCGACCCCTACGAGTGGGTGGATCAAACCAGCAGTCCCTACCCTTAGAGTTCCAATGGTAAAGTGATCACTTACTCGAATTCTGGCGCACATACATCGAAAACCATAGATAACCGTTTGCATTGCTCGTAAATATACCATAATGAAACATTATTTAAACACATAATTGCTTGCATTGCTTGTAAGAGTATCATGATAAAGCATATTTTAAGTACGTGTCCCTCGCCCCGAAAACAGTTTAAAAATAGTGAAAACAGTGAAAATAGGGGCTGTGAGACTCACCTGTGGTTCTTGTTAAGGGATTAATCCAGATTCGGGTTTTCTTGGTGTTGGCCTTTGAATTGAAGGTCTAGAATACGATTAAATAACAAGAAGTATATAAGAAATAGGAGAATATAAGGGTTGGAAAGTAGATCTCAATGTTATAATCTCGGCTTACCTAGTAACAGGATCGGAAATGAAAACAACGGATGCTTGGGAGATGATTAGTGCAAGGTTGCAGTTCTTAAGAGAGAAGTTTGAAGTGTGTTTGGGTGATAATTTGGGTTACATATTTATAGGCAAGATTCAGGGAACACAATCCCTTGCTTTAGGGGATTGTAATCTTTTCATATCTAGGTGTAATGATGGTAAAGTATGGAAATTATTATTATTTATTTAAAAGTGGAGGAGTGGATAAAAGATTTTGATTTGAACAGGACATGCAGGTCTGTGGTTGGTGAGGGTAGGGTGGCTGACAGTTGACTTTTCATGTTACAGTATGCTTTTTCAGATGCTTTTGTCAGTGTACAGTTAAAAAGTGAAAATCTTTGAAACACGCTACTGTTTCCTTTTGGGCGGGAATAATCTCCTTACATCTGGATATTAGGCTAAGTGTTCTGCGCGTATAGCTTTGTGCGCATAGCTTTCTGCGTGAAGGACATTTCTTTGCTGCGGGTAGGTTCGTAACCTTCTCGCAGTCAGGGACATTGAGTTTCATTTGTAGATTCTCCAGGTTGTCTTGGTATTTCAACATAGTGATCAGTCATGTTGAAGTCAATTCCATCTTGGAGCTTCAGACAAACTAGCTCTCAATGTTCCCGCCATGCGGGGAGGTTAGTTCCCCTTCCGCACGCGCATAAACGATTTGGGATGCACCCGCCTTAGCATCATGCGGGACGGTCAACCCATTAGACAATATAAAGTTATGGAAACATAAAACCAAAACACTCGCGTATGGCGCATATAACATATGCCCACGCTGGTTCTTATCATGGCGCGCTCGCGCAGGGTGCACATAACAAATCCCCGCGCTGATTCTAACATAGCGCGCTCGCGCAGGGCGCACATAACAAATGCCCGCGCTGATTAACATAGCGCGCTCGCGCAGGGCGCATATAACAAATGCCCGCGCTGATTCTATTTGCGCACATAATATTCACAATCACCTAATTATTAGGTTGATTACTTAGTTTATAGGGTTGGGAAATTACCGGGTGTCACAAGTTGCTTCAGGAGATCAAGAAATTTAGTGTTCTGCTCCTCATCTCTATCCCTGCGGACTCTCCCGGGAAATGGGAGTCTAGGTTTGTAGACTCTCGGTGGTGTGCTGGGTAATGGCTGATACTCGGTCTGTGCTGTACTTCCTGGGCTTCGCCTCTGATGCACCTTGACCGGTGGAGACTCCATCTGAATCTCTTCGTCTACCTGCTCCTCTACATCTACCGCAGGCCCCTGATTCACTGGCTTACTACATGCCCCTGCACCGCTCCTCGTCGTCACCGCCTTCGCGAAGGCCTTCGGATTCTGCTCAGTGTTACTCGGAAGTGTACCTGGCGGCCTCTTATTCAGACGATTCGCTATCTCTCCCATCTGCGTCTCAAGATTTTGAATTGACGCCCCCTGATTTCTCATGAATGACTCGTGCTCCCGGAATTTCTCTTGAGTTTCTTTGTGACGGGAGTCCTCTCGAGTCATGAGTTGCAACAGCATTTGTGTCTACTGTGCCATCATCTCCTCTAACGTGGGCTTCTTCTCCCCACTACTCGGTCCCTCACCGGAATCCTGGAATAGGCTCTGACGTTGCTGGAAGCCGGACTGATTTCCGTTCCTCCAGTTTGAGTTTTGGTTACCTCTCCACCCCGAATTATAAGAATTGAAAGAATGTTGATTTCGGTTTAGATTATTAACGAAGTCGACTGCCTCCTCCTGGAAACCTACTGGACACTGAACGGTATTGTGTCCCCCCTCTGCAGATCTCGCATAACTTACTTTTCACCTGCAAGTCCTTCACGATCTTTGCTAACGCTTCAACTTGTGCCGCCAGTGCGGTGCTGTTGTCGACCGAATGCATGCCGCGTGATAGGGAATCAACGGTTTTGGTGCTCTTATCTGGTGGTCGCTGGTATCCAATCATGGCTAAACCGTTAAACAAGGCAATGCACTCATCCGTATCTTTCGTTGTCAGTAGGTTACCTCCTGCAGCTGTGTCGAGCATACTCTGAGTTGCGTACGTCACTCCGTTGTAGAATTTCTCGACAACCGCCCAGTCTTGTAGGCCGTGGTTTGGACATAAAGCAAGTAGATTTTTGAACCTTTCCCACGCCTCGTAGAAGCTCTCGGTGTCCTCCATCTGGAAAGAATGAATCTGGTTACGCAAACGAGCGCCCTTAGCCGGAGGATCGTATTTTTCAAGGAACTGGGTCTGCATGGCGGCCCAAGTAGAAATGGATCCCTGCGGAAGGGACTCAAGCCACAGACTCGCCTGATCAACGAGTGAGAACGGAAAGATGCGGAGTTTGATGGCGTCTTCGGATACGTTGGCGAGATGAAACGTGTCGCAAATACGTGCGATGCGAGTGAGATGAGAATGCGGGTTTTTGTGGAGCAACCCGTGAAATTGAGCAGAATGGGAAATGGTGTTCAGAACGTTCGATGGAATCTGCCAAGTCGTCTGCACCGCGATGGCTGGTGGAGCAATGCTGGATCTCGCGCCAGCGTCGACCGGACGGGCCCGGTCTGCAACTGTCCTCCTCGGTTGTGCTGCGTTGCCCATGATCCTATCCCTAATGACGGGTTCAGAAAAAGTAGAGGAAGAGGATGTTTTACCGACAGACGACGAAGAAGAACTGGAAGACGGATTGGTACGACGTCTCTCACGAAACTCTCTCTCAGGTTCGGAAAATGCTTCGGCTTCTGGTGGTCCTAGATATCGAGTACGTCGCATACAACTTTTAAGAAAAATAAATAAAACTAAAATTAACTAAACTATTTAAACTAACAAATAAAGCAAGTCTTAACTCGAGTCGTTCACAATACGCCCCAAACCGTGTCCCCGGCAACGGCGCCAAAAACTTGATGTGTGAAAATGTATAATATAAATAAAGAACGAATCACAATTAAGCTTTAAATTTATAAAAACGAAAATCCTATAGAAACCACACAAAACCGGCAAGTGTACCGATCATAAATGGTATAGCATCAAGGAAGTCCGGATGTCGAACTCAAAGACACGTGAAAACGTTTATGATTAAGAAAACTCTAACCAAGACTTACCAAAATAATATTTATTTAATTTTTTAGATTTTATTTAACTACTTAACTTAATTAAAAGAAAACTGTTAACAAAACTCTTTAAGAAAACTTTGATTTAAATTCAATGAATAAAAACGTCTACCTAGCAATGAATCATGTTGAAAGAAATAACAAGATAACGGATTGAAAATATTCAAGACACCGGTTATAAAAGATAACACAACTAAAACTTGTTTAAGAAAGTCAAATTACCTCTCAGTCTCTCTAACAAACTCTAACTTATTTTAGTTGATTTTAAAGAACAAACCGGACAAACTATTATTAACGTGTTCAAATACCGACTCACCTCTCGGTCTCACCGACACACATCCTAATGGAAACGAATACTACGCAACCAAGGATAGAGGAACAATTTAACTCAACCCAAATTAAACCAACTAATTGCACATAAACACTCAAACTTGACAAGACAAAAACCCGCTCTCGCGCGGTCTTAATTCTAACAAGTAAAAGCAACGAGACAATATTACTTCTTATCACCTCTCGGTCTCAAAGAAGATGTATTCTAACTGATTTTAGATGATATATTACCCACTTATCCCTGCGGTTGCGCATCCCGCAAATAAACCCAAAACACCAAGTAAAGAGCTTAACAAGCAATCAATTAATCAAAACCGATTCAATTAACTAATGCAAGAGGATTATAAGCAATAACAAATAAAACACAGCCATCATACATAATCTAATTCATGGTTTAGTTAAACTTTACATCAATAATTTAAGTCTTGAACATTAACAATCCATTAAACAAGTTAAAACTACTCAACAATCATCTATCCTAGGTAGAACAAACAAGTTTAGCCAATAATCATATTTGGACAGCCACAAACAATCAAAGTAAACATCATAAACATCAATATAAACATGATAAAACTCATTCAAGATCCAAACTCAATCAATAACAAGTCAATCTATCAATCAATTGCAAAACAATGTAAAACAAAAGACCAAATCAATAGTGTTAGGGTTCTTGAAAGATAAATAAAGTGTAAGGATGTGTTACTAAGTAATATGGCTGAGATCTTTGCTTGTTTAAGGTTCTTAGCTGTTGCCCAAGGTCCCTTCTTTCTTCTCCAGCCGTCCTTTCCCTCACAGCCGCCTCCTTTCTCTTTTTTTCTTTCTTTTTTTCCGGCGGTTACTGTAGCTGCGATCGCAGCTAGGGTTTTTTAGGGATTTGGTTTTGATTTCGAGATTAATGGATGATGAATGGCTGATTAATGATTATTTTAACTTAATATAATATTATATTAGGCTCCTAACTTGTGGGCTTGGACCGGGCCTTGATTAAACTTTGAAACTTTGACACTTAAACCCTCCAAATTCTCTTTTTATTGCCTTTTTCACATCTTTCCATAACCTACACAAAACATTTCAACTTTGTAAAACTTTGCACTTAACCCCCTAAACTTACATAAATTTGATATTAAATCATTAAAACACCATAAAATTGTAAGGAAATATAAGTGTGTTATTCAACACATCAACGGTGGAGAATGTAGGTGGGGTATTGGTTCCGATACTTGTCATAAGTGCGGGAAGATGCATGTTGGGGAGTGTAGAGTTGGATCTAATGCCTGCTACAAGTGTGGAAAGACAAATCACTATGCTCATGAGTGCAGTGCTAAGCCAGCATGTTACAAGTGCGGTAAGACAGGTCATTTTGCTAAGGAATGCACCGATGGTGGAGCCGGAGGAAGCGGAAAGAAGGATGCAGAACCAACCAGGCCAAAGACCAGAGCCTACATGCTGACTCAAGAACAAGCCAAGCAGATTCCCGATGTCGTCACAGGTACGTTTCTAGTAAACGGTGTTTCCGCTTCTGTGTTATTTGATTCTGGTGCGAACAAAAGTTTCGTAGCCACACCCTTTAGTAAATTACCTAAAATGAAATGTTGCCGAGTGTCTGAAACTTTATAGTAGAAACCGCTAGTGACACTTCGGTTAAAATACTGAAAATGGCTAAAGACTGTAAGATAGAGTTAGAGGGACACGAGTTCCCTGTTACCTTGTATATTATGACCTTAGGAGGGTTCTATGTGGTGTTGGGATTGGATTGGTTGTCCGAGTATGAGGCTCAGATAGTGTGTAAGAGTAGAATTATAAGATTAAAGTCCTTGGACGGTAGTGCGGTGACGGTTTATGGTGATAAGGAAAGTTCTGGGCTTAATGTCATTTCGATGATAAAAGCCGAGGGTTTGTTAAGGCGAGGGTGCGGTGCCTACCTGGCGTATGTTGTCAATGCTACGGCCGAGACAAAGGAATAGAAATATGTTCCTATCGTGCGCGACTACCCAGAAGTATTCCCTGAGTATCTTCCGGGGTTGCCACCGGAGCGAGAGATAGAATTTCAGATAGACTTAGTACCGGGAGCCCAACACGTCGCGAAAGCGCCTTACCGTCTAGCGCTGTCCGAGATGAAAGAATTGATGTCCCAACTGCAGGAACTCCTTGACAAGGGTTTTATTAGACCAAGTGTTTCCCCTTGGGGTGCACCGGTGTTATTCGTGAAGAAGAAGGATGGAAGCATGAGAATGTGCATAGACTATCGTGAGTTAAATAAGCTTACGGTAAAGAATAGATATCATTTGCCAAGGATTGATGATCTGTTTGACCAACTGCAAGGTTCAAGTTGGTTCTCACGGATAGACCTCAGATCAGGCTATCATCAGTTGAAGGTGAAAGAGGCAGACATCCCTAAAAAAGCATTTCATACGCGATATGGGCACTACGAGTTTCTCGTAATGTCATTCGGTCTAACGAATGCTCCCACGGCATTTATGGACATGATGAATAGGGTGTGTCGGCCAATGTCGGATAAGTGAGTTATCGTTTTCATCGACGACATATTGATTTATTCAAAGAGTGAGTCTGATCATGCCGAGCATCTGAGGGAAGTGTTGGAAGTCTGAAGGAAGAGAAGTTGTACGCTAAGTTTTCGAAATGCGCGTTCTGGTTGCGAGAAGTGCAATTTCTAGGTCACGTGATAAATCCTGAAGGGATTACCGTGGACCCAGCTAAGATTGAGGCGATAACGAATTGGAAGACCCCGCAGAATCCGACTGATATACGAAGCTTCCTAGGGTTAGCTGGCTACTATAGGAGATTCATCGAAGGTTTCTCCAAGATAGCTGCACCGTTAACCGGTATGACCCGAAAGTCGATAGTATTCCGTTGGGGTAAGTTTCAAGAAGAGGCTTTTCAGGAGTTAAAGAAGAGACTCACACAAGCTCCAATCCTTGCTTTACCCGATGGTGATGAGGATTTGGTTGTTTGTACTAATGCTTCTTATCGTGGGTTAGGTTGCGTGTTAATGCAATGAGGAAAGGTGATAGCTTATGCGTCTAGACAATTGAAAGTCCACGAGAGTACTTATCCGACGCATGATTTAGAACTATCAGCTGTAGTGTATGCTCTTAAGATATGGAGGCATTATCTGTACGGTACTAAGTGTACCATCTACACAGATCATAAGAGTTTAATGTACTTCTTCGAACAGAAGGAATTAAACATGAGACAGAGAAGATGGTTGGAGTTGATTAAAGATTATGACTGCGACATTAAATACTATCCTGGTAAAGCTAATGTGGTCGCCGACGCATTAAGTCGTAAGAATGAGGAAGTCCTTACAACCGTAAGGTCATACCAGCTAATTATGAATTCAAGTCTTTTTGAAAAAATCATCAAAGTGCAGTCAGAGATGTTAGTAGATGATAAGTTAGTGAAGAAGGAAAGAATTTACGGCCAGCAAGATGAGTTGACGGAAAACACTCATGGTTTTAAGACTAGGTTTGACCGTATGTGGATCCCACGTCATGGTGATCTTAGGGGTCGAATCTTAGATGAAGCTCATAAATCAAGATACACGATTCACCCTGGAGCTACGAAAATGTATCAAGACTTGAAAAGAGACTACTGGTGGCCAGGAATGAAAAATGATGCAGTGGATTGTGTTAGTAAGTGCTTAACTTGTTTACAAGTCAAAGCCGAACATCAGAAACCTTATTGGAAAATGCAACCGCTTGAGATACCTGAATGGAAATGGGAACACATCACTATGGATTTCATAACTAAGCTACCTCGTACAGCTAAGCAACATGATACCATCTGGGTGATTATGGACCGTTTGACCAAGAGCGCTCACTTTCTGCCCATACTAGAGGCTATCTCGTCAAAAACGTTAGCAAGCTTGTTCATTAAAGAGGTTGTGACTAAACATGGAGTACCGTTATCGATCGTGTCAGATAGAGATACTCGGTTTACTTCGAGATTTTGGAAGAAGTTCCATGAAGCTATGGGAACGAGGTTAAACATCAGTACCGCGTATCATCCTCAAACAGATGGACAATCCGAAAGGACAATCCAAACCCTTGAGGATATGCTACGTGCTTGTGTTTTAGACTTTGGTGGAAGTTGGGATGATCACCTGCATCTGGTAGAGTTCTCCTATAACAACAGTTATCATTCAAGTATTGGTATGCCACCGTTTGAAATGCTCTACGGTAGACGATGTAGAACTCCCGTATTTTGGGAGAGATTGGTCAGAAAGAAATGGGAAGCCTAGAGGTTGTTCAAGAAACATCTTCAAAGTTCGATCAGATTAAAGCAAGAATGAAAGCTGCTCAAGACAGGCAGAAGTCGTATGCTGATAAGCGGCGAAGACCGATTGAGTTTAACGTTGGTGACATGTGATGCTCAAGGTCTCGCCTTGGAAAGGGATTATCCATTTTAGGAAAAGAGGAAAATTGAGTCCGAGATACATTGGACGGTTTAAGATTATAGATCGTGTGGGTGAAGTAGCTTATAAGATGGATTTACCTGATGAGTTAGAAGGAATTCATTCAACCTTCCATGTTTCTCATTTGAGGAAATGTTTAGCTGATGACACGTCTCACGTGCCATTGATGGATATCGAGGTTGATGAACAGCTGAACTACATTGAGCAACCGATAGAGATTGTTGATCGCAAGGAGAAGCAGCTTCGTCACAAAGTCATACCTTTAGTGAAGGTGATATGGAAGCATCGCAAAGGATCAGATGCCACTTGGGAAGCTGAGGATGAGATGCGCAAGTTTTACCCTAATCTGTCTAAGTAATAGTTAGGTTTCGGGGACGAAACCTGTTTAAGGAGGGAAGACTTGTAACATCCTAAATATTATAATGTTAAATTATAATATTAAACAAAGATTTTGTTAAGTTATCGTGTGTTAAATAAATATTTTAATATTAAATAAAGAAAGTTACGTTTAGTGATTTCGCGTTAATAATTAATTAATATCAAGTAAAGAAAGGATCATGGACTTAGATTAATTAAGGTGGGTAAAATGGGTAATGGGCTTAGAGTCCATGGGCATGAAGGGGATATAAATACCCCCTTAAACCATTCCAAAACCCTAGCTCTCATTCCATCCTTTCCATCTTAATCTCTACACACACTCCAAACGGCTAAGAGAGAAAGAAAGAGATCCGAGACCAAATCAAACTAACCATTATTAGATCTTCTATATACCAGTTAGATCCAAGGTTTAAGATTCATAAACAAGCTAGCCGAAACCAAGCGAACCCATAAAGGTATGGTCTTGATCTTAAAGTTTATGTTTTAATAAACGATTAGTCTTGAAACTTGAATCTAGAGTAGATCGGCTTTAAACGAACATTAAAGTTGAAAACTTGATGTTGTTAATGAAAGAAATAACCCAAAATGGAAACGACTCGATAGAAAGGAACCCTAAAAATCTAGTCTTGAACGTTTAAGGTTTAAAGATCCAAACTTTATGATTTCCCGAGTCAAGCCTTACCCGGAAATGGTCACGAAAGCGCTTAAGGGGAAAGATCGATTCATGTTAAAGGATAATAATAATAATAATAATAATAATAATAATAATAAAAGAAAGACAATAGTGGCAGCACATGGCCACTTATATACCACACAGAACCATCGATCGATTGAATCAACCCAACCATTAACTCCGATGTTTGGTCAATCGATTACAATGGCAATTACAACACAACCCGATTACACTACAACTCGATTACAATATTTGATCAAGTACAAATCAACCCCGATGCTAGTGAAGATTGCTTACAACACAACTCGATTACGTTGTAATCGAGTCCCATATGAGCTCGATTACAATGACCTCAGACCAATTACACCAGATCGATCACTTTACCCCCAAGTCGCATACAAATCTGAATCGATTACATCGAAATTCGATTACAAATAAAATCGATTACAACCTAAATTCGATTACACCAAACTCGAACACAGTGAACTCGCTTACAATCTGGTCTGATTACAATACCTAGAAGAATACAACAAGACTCGCATACAACCTGAACTCGCATACAATAACCCTATTGCCTTGACATCGCATACAATTAGACTCGATTACAGAGCCTGTTATTCGAATACAATGTTATCATCGCATACACTATGTTCGATTACATCAAGAATCGATCACAAGGTGGATTCGATTGCATGATAACTCGATTACAATAGTGGTACTTGACGTCGCTGCCCGATTGATTGGATGATAGTTCGATTACAACCCAGATCGCGTACATAGGTAGATTACAATGAGATTGCCCCTATAATCAGTGAATTCGTCATTATCGATTACATTGTAATCGATTCAAGGGAGGCTCGATCACCTGTAGTACAGCAGAGGAAGATGGACGGCTGATGGTTTGATTTAGACAAGAGGGGTTGGGCTTTTTATTACCACTCAGCCCAAACATTAGCCCAAGCCCAATGGCAAACCCAAATCCTATTACACTCCGACCACTCGATCACACCGTCACTCAAACACTTAAAACATATAAACTCGATTACAGAATAGATGGACAAACTCGTTGCAATGCCTTGGGTTATTTATAGTATAATTAACAATAATAAAGATCCGATCACGTTAAGACCCGAATACATATTTATATAAGTACATATAAGTACCCTCGAGTTAGATATGGGTGTATAAACATACGTATACGCGTACCCACGTCATTATACGTTAGAAGGATAATCTAGGGTGTTATGCTAGAGTATTAAAGAATGAAAATTGGAATATTAAATAATTAAAAAGCCGTACACCTTGGACTTATACAAAATAATCTAAGTATAATGTAATCTAAAACAATGCCCATAGATTACTCCAGACCTAGTAAGAATATTAATACGTGCATCCTATATACAGTTAGCAGGGCACAATTAAAGAAGGGAATTACGATAAACGGAGAACGAAACAGGATCCAGGTGAGTTTCTAGCCCCATTCCTTGTTATGTTTTCGGGGTTGTGTGCATACTCGACGTGTTTGTTAATACATTTATCCTAAGTGATAAGTTATGCAGTATGTGATTATGTGAAAGATATAAATGTTTGCTCGTCAATACGTGAACGATCTTCGGATATTGCACGTATTGTCGGGTTGTAACGTTATGAATAATGTATGCATGATATATGTATGTATGTGAAATGATGTATGGTTGTATGTTGACGAAGAGGGAATCGAACCCTACTAATATTCGAAGCAAGAGGGAACCGGGCCCTAATAATACTCGAGGTAAGAGGGAACCGAGCCCAAATAATACTCGAGGTAAGAGGGAACCGAGCCCTAATAATACTCGAGGTAAGAGGGAACCGAGCCCTAATAATACTCGAGGTAAGAGGGAACCGGGCCCTAATAATACTCAAGGTAAGAGGGAACCGGGCCCTTATAATACTTGAGGAAGGTAGGGCGTAATGCTCTTTATAACGTAAGATATGAAGTTAAGTATGTATGGAATAGAATATGAAAGTATTAATGAAAGTATGTAAGTATATATGTATTGTATGTTATGTGATTAACTATAACTCACTCAGCATAGCTGACTTTTAGCATGCACGCAGGTGAGTAGGATGAGACAGCTCGCTTGAGGGGAACACGTGGCATTGAATAAGAGGCTGGCACGGAAGACTCAAGACGTGTTATGTTTTAATTACTTAGTTTTTGAAAGATAAGTTGTTTTTTTAAGACAAGTTTTGGATTGTTACGAAATATTTTATGAAAGTTTTTATATTCCGCGAATGTTTTTATTAACTCTGATGATTAGAACTATGTCGATGAGTAAATCCAACGTCCAAATGTGAGGTACCGGTAACGGGGCCGTACAATAATTCTCAAGCATAACCACCTGACACCCCCAGCACAGCTGGTGGGTGTTTATGTTCAAACCAATGAACATGTCAGGGGCGCGGGTTCAAGCCCCCTGGGCACGGTTTGGTTTTTTAATTTTTTTAAGGGTTTAAATACTTATTAAATTATTACAATTATTTTTAAATATTAAATAAACATTATTTTATTTAACCGACATCACTAATTACATCTTTTGTCAAAATCTCGTTAAAAGCTTTCGTTTACGTGTGTGTGTGTATGTATGTATGTATGTATTGTATGTATGTGTGTGTGTATGTATGTGTGTGTATATATGTATTATAAGTATATTTGAATAATAATAAATCATCGTTATTTTATTAAAAACCCGACACCATTATTGGTGTTTTCTTGTCATTGAAAATCTTTATAAATTTGTTATATTAATATATATAAAAATATATGTTATTATATATGTATGTATCATTCTTTAAAAATGGTAACAATTGTATTTTAAACCTATTAATTATATTTATAAAATTTGATTTTCGTTAAATAGTCCAAGATATATATTGTATGATAAATATATATTTTTAGCGTTTGTCTTAAATTAATTAATATATTACAAGTTATATTTATATATATACACATTTATAATTGCATTATATTTAGTTAAATATTATTTAAATAATCATAAAATTATTCAACTCATATTTATTTATTCAAACAAATAATAATGATTTCATATTAACAAATAATCCGTAGAGATCAATCTTCAATCAATAACCATTCTAATCACAACATAACTCATATTACATCGAAATCTTAAATCATTAAATAGTGTTATATCTTCTATAATTAATTCATAATACTATTATTTAACTAGAAATCCTTGACGGTATATCCCGAATGATTTATCTTTGTATTTCGTTCATCTAATCAGGTGAGTATCCCACTCCCTTCTTTTAACTCATTTTTATTGTTTTGGGGACATATGTGTTTCTAAATATTTTTATTATTATTTAATACTCAACTTGCAACTGTTAGTCAGTGTGTTTAACAATTTATGCCTAACGTGTTATATGCTTATTTGGTTGTACCGTCGTAATAGCCATCGCCCAGTTCATTTGGCATCGCGATTATCGACAATTTATTTACTTGCTTATTGGTTGGACCATCGTAATAGCCATCGCCTAGTTCATCTGGCATCGCGCTTATCGACAACTTATTTACTTGCTTATTTGGTTGTACCGTCGTAATAGTCATCGCGCTTGTCGACAACTTATTTACTTGTTCACTGGTTAAATTGCTTATCTCACTTGACACAATTTGCATTTTTATTTATTATATATTCACAAAATTTCGTGTTTTACTCAATACCTCGTGTTAACAAAACCTATTGTATTTTTTACGCATATGCAGGTTACCGCATGATATGATTATCAAGATTTGTTTGAATAAACTTAGGTGCATGTTAGAGAAGAAGATACAAGAATTTAATTTTGGATTTTTTTTTTACTTGTTTAATTATGAATTTATGTACTTTCATTATTTGAATTTGTTGGACTATTTAAATTGGAATAATAGATATTACCATTTTAAAATTTGCATGATAGTACCTTGAGAGCTGTGAGTAATCAACTTACGCCCCGACATTTCTGCCTTAGGTTGGGGTGTGACACCGAGCTTGGGGCATTAGACGAACTGACAACCTCGCAAGGCATAGCTCAAATCCTTTTGCCAATATCCACCCAAAGTGACAAAAGTAGGAATCGAACTTGGATCTCCACTGGGAAACCCAACCCTTCCTACCACTACGCCACAAGTATACATTTTATTTTTCTTTAATAACCATGTGTTAATTAATAATTATATCTTAGTTATTTGAATTCTAATGTACATAAAATTGTACATCTTTTTGGCATCAAATAATCTCTAAAAACTGCAACTTGTATCAAATAACATAGCACAGAAGGCTACATATCGTAATAAAATATAATTTCAGGTAAAACCAAGCTCCAAATGAATAAACGAGTGAAAAGACGAAGAAAAACGGAAGAAAACACAAGAAAAGCAAGAAAGACGCCCCATGCCTCAAGAAACACGCCCCCATGCTTCTGAACACCAGAAAAGACAAAAATATAAAAGAAAGGACAAATACTGGGAACAAAAGCACGGGACCGTGCCTCTTGTTCACGGAGCCGTGGTCACCCTCAACGAAAAGACAAAATAAATTTAGCACATGTCAATAAAAGCACTGGGGCGTGCCTACCTAAGCACGTGGCCATGCTTCATGCTCCAGACTGCCTATAAATAGTGGCTCATGTTGCATTTATCAAGTGTGCCTTGAAGAGAATTCTATACGATTTTCACTTATAAAACCACCCACTAACACTCATATTGAAGATCTAGTGAAGGGTTTTAAGGCTTGGAGGTCATCATCATCAACCATCATCATCATCAAGAAGGAAGATTAATCCACATTTGGTTAGATTGTTCTAGTTTAATCATGTGTTTGTTATCGTTATCCACTCTAATGTTTATAACCATGCTCATTATGAGCTAAACTCCATTTACCATCTAAAATCTATGAAGAAGCTTTGTTTTACTTAATTATTATATAAAACATGTGATTTGGTTTAGTAAAGTACACGGTTATCTTGCAATTATCTTTTTATGAGAAATGTTTCACCATCTTAATTCAACAATTCAAAGTTGGTGATTTGCAATCATATTGACAATCATTCATGATCGATTCATGTTCTTGAGAGATAGAATACTTTAATAACTTATCGAAACATGGATCCTTATATGGTATTTAGAAATGATAAGATATAATTTATGATCTATTTCTCTAGTTTTGGTCATTCTGAAATAACATTGTTAACACGATTGCTTAGGTTATCATGCTAGTTAAAGAAATCATATGTTAACGGAATGTGCAATTATAACCTACTTAAATCAACCAAGGGGAGGTTTTGTGGTGAACTATAATCACCCAAGGTTGTTAGAATTGGTATTTGAGAAATCGAAGTCAATTCTAATCTTTCTACTTTACTAAACCACTGGCCAACTCAAATTGATATTTTCGTGGTTGCATGACATTAGGAAAGGGTTGACTTTAAAATGCGCATACTACTTTCTTTTATGTCATAGGATATGCTCACTTAGAAATGAGGGGCTATTCTATCATATATTATTACAGCAAGTTTATCACATGTTCATTTGCTAATCATTAAGGAATAATGGAGT
Organism: Bidens hawaiensis; assembly: GCF_021521415.1. Taxonomy (NCBI): domain Eukaryota; kingdom Viridiplantae; phylum Streptophyta; class Magnoliopsida; order Asterales; family Asteraceae; genus Bidens; species Bidens hawaiensis. Next base: position 3,874 of record NW_027498328.1, on the reverse strand, counting down.
GGATTCTTGATCTTAGATGGTAACCTTCATATAATTGAACTACTGTTTAATATTTCTCATCTTGATCACCTATATATTATATGTAAGTATTTATATTTTATAAAAGTTTAAAAATCAACCCCGATATGATTAAAACATCCGATTAAAGTAAAACGATGATTCATTGTTAGAAACATTGTGTCCACGGATCGATACTTGGTTCTTACCAATACTATTCTACATATACGATAGGTACACTTGCCTATTTTGTGTGTGTTTAGTCTTAGTAGAAATCACTTTTATAAATTTAAAACACGATCTTGTGCAAAAGCTAAATAATCCCATCCTTTCATAATTTCACCATCGCACGCACCACATCAAGTTTTTGGCGCCGTTGTCGGGGACATGGTACGTTTCTAAGAACGATCCAAGTTTTAATTTAATCACTGTTTATAATTGTACAAATTTTTAACTTTTATATTATTTTATTTTTACTAACTATTAAACTATATAATTTTACGGCTAGCCTAATTTTAACCTTTATTTACCTAACATTTACTTTAGCTGAATTAACTTAGACCTTAGTTTAGTTTAGACTAGCTTAACCTAACTCATTGTTTAACTTTAACTAACCTTTAGTTTAATTTAATAGTTTAAATTTTGATTTAACCCCATGTATGTCCTCTACATTCGGACCTAGCTTGTTTTTCCAATTTCTGAACCGGAAACAGCTCTTTCATCGACGAACGCGTAAATGGACTACGGAAACTGCCGAAACAATCTAAGACGAATCAGTAGATGCCACCACATCAGAAGAAAATCAAACCGAATAAATGATGGCGGCCCAAAACAATGAGCCGAACATGAGCCAATATGCCAAGCCAACTCTCGAAGGCTACGGCAATGGAGTGGCTCCACCCGATAACACCTAACATTTCGAAATCAAATCAGGGCACCATTCATATGGTGGAAAATTCAGTTCAATTGCATGGTCCTCCTTGACGAAGACCCTCTTCTCATATATCTCGATTCTTATGAATCAGCAGAACCTTTAAAATCCAATACTGTTCAGAAGATCAAATCAAACTCAAACTCTTTCCTTTCTCTCTAAGGGGTCAAGCCTTAGAATGGATAGAATCTTTTACCTCTGGCTCCATCACTACCTGGGACCAGATGGCTGAACAGTTTCTCCTCAAATACTTTCCGCCTAATAAAACTGTCAAATACCGAGCCAACATTACTAGATTCCAAACCGATGATGATGAGTCGTTACACGCAGCATGGGAGAGATACAAAAGTCTTCTAAGAAGATTCCCACATCATGACTAAGCGTATGGTTACAAGTACAGACTTTCTTTGACTCACAATCCAGCCAAAACAAACAGGCCATCGACCAAATCGCCGGTGGAGACCTGGGATCCAAATCACCTAACGAGGCATTTGAAGTCCTGGAAAAGGCAGCAAAGAAAAGTTTCGCTTACAACCAACCAAGATCTACACCAACCCATAAAGGAATACATCACGTCGATTCCAACACTCGATGATGTCCCCTGGGCGAAAGGGGACACCATTCTCTTTCTTTCTTCAATCGTTCCGATTGTCACCGCACAGCTTGAAGCCCTTTATAAGAGATTCGAACATCTCCAAGCCGAACTATCAAAAACCAAGATCACATGTGACACTTGTGGAGGAAGTCATAAGACAATTGACTGTAAACAAGTCATTATGACTATGGAGGAAGTCGACTTCATCGCTCGTCAGAACAACGCTTTCAGCAACAACTACAATCCAGGATGTAGAAACCACCCGAATTTCAGCTGGAAAGACGGAGGTAACACTCAACCCCTACCCGGATTCGGAAAAAAAAACTGATAAATCAACCCTTCCAGCCTAAACCACAATTTCAAGATCAAAGTTCCAGTAGCCATCAAAACCCAAGCTACTCGAAAATCGAAGAAATGTAATCCAAATCATGACCAAGACAAATGAAGCAGAAAAGAAGGCCAACTCAGAGCTGTTGATATCAGCGGAGTATTGTTAAAACATGAAGCCGACCTCAAAAGTCAACAAACATCATTACAGAACCTAGAAACTCAGATCGGATAAATTGCCCAACAATTATCCGAAAGACCACCCGGTACTCTTCCAAGCAACACAATCACCAATCCGAATGCAACAGCCAACGCTGTTACACTCAGAAGCGGTACAACCACTTCCCCACCAACTTCATAACCAGTAACGGAAAAGGAATCCCCTGATAAAACGCAGGAAAGACTGACCCCAACAGGCACCGTACAACCCGGGGAGCCAGTCCGAACTTATATTCCACCTATTCCATACCCTGGATGGCTGAAGCAGGAAAGATTGGAAGCTCAGTACGGGAAGTTTTTAGAACTCTTCAAACAACTCCACATCAACATCCCTTTTATCGAAGCCATCGCTCAAATGCCAAAATATGCCAAGTTCCTCAAGGAAGTGCTGACAAACAAGAGGAAGCTGGAGGAGCTATCACATGTCACCCTGAGTGAAGAATGTTCAGCAGTCCTCCAAAACAAGCTGCCAACAAATGTGATCGATCCAGGGAGCTTTACTTTCCCTTGTCTCATAGGAAATTTATTTATTAGCAATGCCTTGGCTGACCTAGGAGCAAGTATTAACCTAATGCCATATGCGGTCTTTGCGAAACTAAGGATATGAGAACCAAAGCCCACCCGCATGAGCATTCAGTTAGCTGACCGATCTGTTAAATACCCTCGGGGCATTATTGAAAACATGCTTATCAAAATTGACAAGTTTGTGTTCCCAGTAGATTTGTGATTCTAGACATGGAGGAAGACAAAAGTGTACCTCTGATTTTAGTAAGACCTTTGTTAGCCACTGCAAAGGCTATTATTGATGTTTGCACCGGCAAACTCACTCTCAGGGTCAATGACGAGGCAATCACTTTTGATATAGGAAAATCTATGCAATATCAGCAACATCATGATGACACAGTATATTGTGTCGACATCATCGATTCTATCGTGAGTTGCTATATGCGAGATTCCTCCCTCACTAACCCACTAGATACACAGATCTTAACCGACATAGACACCGGACTCGTTTTAAAAGACAAAAATCTCAATGCTAATAATAACAATCAAGAAACATCAGAAGTAGTGTATGAGATAACTGAAATTAATGAAAAGTCAAAAACACCAATTGAAGAACCACCAGCCTTAGAGTTAAAATAACTTCCCAACCATCTCGTATATGCCTTCCTCAAAAAATACTCTCAACTCCCAGTAATTATTTCATCTCACCTTTCTAAAAAAGAGAAAGACGACCTTCTTCAGGTTCTTAAAAAGCATAAGAAGGCCATCACATGGAAGATCATGGATATCAAGGACATCAGTCCTTCCTTTTGTACTCACAAAATCCTCATGGAAGAAGAATACAAGCTCGTGGTCCAACATCAAAGACGTCTCAATCCCAACATGCAAGATGTGGTGAAGAAAGAAGTAATAAAACTACTTGACGCAGGATTAATCTATCCAATCTCAGATTCGCCTTGGGTAATCCCGTTCAAGTAGAACCCAAGAAGGGAGGAATGACAGTTGTAATGAACGAGAAGGATGAGCTAATACCGATGAGAACCATAACAGGCTGGCGAGTTTTCATTGACTACCGGAAGCTAAATGACGCCTCAAGAAAAGATCATTTTCCACTTCCTTTCATCGATCAAATGCTTGAACGTTTATCTGGAAAAATGTTCTACTGTTTTCTTGATGGATTTTCCGGATATTTCCAAATTCTCATTGCTCCTAAAGTTAAGGAGAAAACCACTTTTACATGTCCATATGGAACCTTCGCCTACCGAAGAATGCCATTTGGGCTATGTAATGCTCCAACCACC